>NC_060154.1:9827158-9854544 GCF_021292245.1 Micropterus dolomieu
ATTTCAGGAAGATATCACGCTGAAAGCAATGCTAATGTTTCCAATAAAACTGTAAACTGAGGCTGAATACATTACCAGGCATGGTAGTTGAACTGAGTGCCTGAACTTTGGAGTCTGATTTGAGGGTTGGTGTGGTGCGTGAAAGAATGAGGGCAGGTGCTGGGGTGCCTGTAGGCTTGACAGTAGCTGCTGTGATTGTGCGTGAAGGTGAGGAGGTGACAGATTGGCTGGTTTCTGAAGGTAAAGTGGACTTTGTGATGGTGTGTGGAAGTGAGGAGGTTGAAACATCTGTATTCCAAGAACACAAAAGTCAGTTATGCTTTAAATACTCCAGACTCCATTTGTTTGACCTAAATGTTTCCCAAAATAAGATTTAATGCATCTACATATCATTATAACTGATCTTAGATAGAGTATAACTTGACAAAAAACCTGGAAAGAGGTGTATATAGTAATTGAATGAAACGCTAATGTTTCCAATAAAACTGTAAACTGAGGCTGAATACATTCCCAGATGTGGTAGTTGAATCAAGTGCCCGAACATTGGAGTCTGAGGTGGGGGTTGATTGTGGTGAGTGAAAGTTTGAGGGCAGTTACTTTGGTGTCTGAAGGCATGACAGTACCTGCTGCCGTGGTGAGTGGAAGTGAGGAGGTGACAGATTGGTTGGGTTTTGGAGGTACACTGGACTTTGTGGTGGTGGGTGGAGGTGAGGAGGTTGAAACATCTGCATTCCAAGAACACAAAAGTCAGGCCAGGCACATTATCACAATGCTAGCTTCTACATGAGCATTATACTTCTAAAGATGATGACCACATAAATCCTGTTTCCTCTTGTTACAAAGATGGTGTTGCTACTTGTCAATCCCTTCCTTAAGTTATGTCTACTACACATTTGTATTAACAAGAAAAATGCCAAGCAATAGTTGCACAGGGCAGAACAAATTTATATTCAGAGCAGGAAAAGCAGTATTCAGCTGTTCAGTGGGATTCTACCGCTAGAATAGCAGAAATGTAATCAAGCTGAGCATTAACTGTACTTATGAGTTTAAATACTTCCTGTTTTGGGACTTGTCTTTCTTTGTCAAAGCACAAACAAGGTTGTGAATCTCAACAGGATGATGTCAACAGTGGAAAGTGTTGGCAAAATGTTGCGCCAATAGCCACCTCACTTAGTTTCTTCACAGAGTAAATTGGGTTTAATGTTTAAATCAAAGTACCGGATAAATAGAAAATATATAATCTATTAAACCAGAGTTGATGAAGACATTGAAAGACAAGTTTAGCCTCAACTTTGATTAGATGTTTCTATTATAGCTTTCTCAAAGAAACTGTAGGGTAACCTCACACAGCTTATTTATATAAAGCCAGGATCAGAGGATAAAATGGAAATAGGGTATTTAAATTTTTCTAGAAAACGTTGTGTTCAAACAGATTTCTTTTTCTACCACTGATGATTGTAGAGTACCCACTTTTAGGAAATATTAGGATTCATGTTTCACTGGCTGCATAATCAGTGACTTTCTTGTTCCTATAATGGAAAAAAGTTACATCCATACCGCAGAATTTGATTTACCTAAATACTAAAAACACTTGACACAGAACTGCTCAAATTACTGCTCTATTACTGTTATACTCTCCATACTCAGACAGAGTATAATACAGAGTATAATTTGACAAAAAACAAGGAAAAAAGGTTTAAAGAAGCAATCACAATCTCACTTTGGAAAGCAGAAAGGTGAATACAATGGATCATATAGGTATAGCACAGGCATTTGCATTTTATTAATTATGATAACAATTAAATTTTGTTATTTAGTATTGCCACTCACCTTTTGGGTCTTCACCTGGAATTACAAATAAGAAAAAAATAATTAAATCATTTTGCCATGCTTTTTTGCCATAAAAGAGTTCTGTTTACTGCATATAATTATACAGAAAAAGAAACAAACCAACAAGTACGTTTTTTCAGGCGTTAAATTTTTGTAAAGCGTGAACTTCCTTCTTCCCAAAAAAAAAAATTTTTAAGGGCCAAGTTAACATTGGTGACTATTTTGTATCTGAGGTTGTGTATGAGGCAGTGCTGTACAACCTGGTTGCTATGACAATGTGGCAAAGAGTCATATTTGCTATTTCAGAAGGCAAACCGCTATTTCCTGCTTTGCACTGAAACCTAGAACCTCTCCACACTTACAAAATTTGTTTCAGTTTGGACAGATCACTGGATCATTCTGAAGCACAAATGGACTTTCTTTCTCATATCCTCATTTTTAGCCTTTAGGAATGACAGTGTCTCCAAATATTGTTTAAAATGATAATCATGCTTTGCTGAATGCCCCATTAATATGAATTATTAATAATTTATGTCTTAATAAGTGCATTTTTCTTTGCTTTTCAAACTACATTTTCTTATATTACAATAGTTTTACGAATTTGGAACAAAAATAGGCTTGTAAATACATATTGGCAGTTTTGTCCATTTGTTCTTTATAATAAAAGCAATGAGTGATGAGGTGATGGGGGACAGTCAAACAATGAATTTCAGGATGTGGTTTGGCGCATTCTTGTTTCACTGTCTCGAGCAGAGATGCATGCTCTCTGCAGTGACATTTCACCACTTTATACTTCCTGCCGATTGAAGTGTTTCAGTGAAAGGTTTGAGTGATCAAATTGATTTTACTAGTGAGAAAACTTTATCCAAACCCTAATATTGTTTGTTTAATTTACAGCATTGTAAAAATAAAAAAAACTGTTTTTAAGTTTTTAGGTTGTTTTTTAAATGGCCTAAATATTTTTAAGTAAAGCCTCCTTGGTCTTTTGCATGCTTTCTTTTTCAGGGCTGAGTGTGAAACAAAGGTGTGATATTCACACTGTTACATCAGCCTGTTCAAGTGTGAGAGAGAAAGAAGCAGAAATAGAGGAAGAAATAGGTAGAGGAAGGGAGATGAGGTGACAATAGAGAAGAAATTCAACTGCACAAATTTGACAGTAGTTACAGTTTACTGACAGTCAGAGCTCAAATGCCCTCAGACTCCTGTCCCGGAATCCATTTACTTTTCTGACATTTAATAAAGAAACTGATACAGTGTCTGGATCTGTCTCTCATACATCAGTTTTCTCTCTATCAGAGCTCACCATAAGTTTTTTTATCCTTTCTTGTCATATTTTGCATTCACCGCAGAATACCGCCCCCTGCTTTGTGACGAGCACACTCCTCCCAGAACCTGCTTTAATCATGCAGCATACTTAACATCTCTGACCTCACTTCTTCATTTTAGACACTACACTTCCCTATTTTTTTTCATGAATTCTCAATTTACTTTTGTTCAGTCTCAGCCTGCTTGGCCCGCTCTGCTGCTCTGCTTTTGCCAGGAAATGAAGGCAACCCAGAATGGAACACGGAAGTGGTCAACTTTTTGATCTGCTGCAGCAAAAGAAAGCTTGAAAATCTGCATGTTAATGCTTGCTCTCACGCTGGTTTACCTAAATGTAACTAGCGCTCACATGATATTTGGCCCGAAGGGTTGATCTGACCCTACGTTTACTCTAATTCTTTAACAACAATGAGGGAAAAAAGTGAAGAAAGACAAGTTGGGCAGAGTTTTGAATCGATTTAACACCAACTAGTTTCTGTATTGGAAGGAAGCTCTTCGCCACATTCTCTGTTATTTAATATTAGTGGTGAAACACCATCAAATGCATACTTATGACACAAATACATATTGCAAGTTTTAAAAGTCACAGTACAGCACATACATGATTAATAATAACTGTTTCTGCAGAACCAGTACTTTTACTTTTGATACTTTAAGTACATTTAGCTTATAATACTTATTTGAGTAAGATATTGAGGGTAGGATTTGTAATTGAGAAATTTACTCTACTTTTTCTTAAGTAAAATCTCTGAATACTTCTTCCAGCACTGGGTAAACATATCAATACCACTCTGTAAAAATACTCCATTACAATTAAAAGTCTTGTATTCAAAACTGTGCTTAAGTAGAAGTCTTATCAGTTACCTAAAGAATATATGTAGCCATGTTGCAGGCAAATTGAGCTCTGTAAGAGATATATTCTTCTACAGTGTATTGTACTATTAGATAATTATTTCTTTTACATGTAAATAGCATTTAACTTTTGTAGCTGTTGAGATGAAGCTGATTCCAGTTATTTTTGTATATTGTCAGGCGGTTTAATTTACTGTATTACAATGCACTGTTCTGTGTGCTCATTATAGGTTTGTTAAATATTAATTTGCAAAGTAACCATAGAAAATATACAATATTTCCCTCTGAAATGTAGTGGATTATACATCAGAATGGTGCTAAAATACAGTACTTGAGTAAGTGTACTTAGTATCCACCAGTGGTCATATGTTAATAATGGTAAGATTACTAAATTGATACAAAATTATTTAAAACAAATCATCATTGCTTTTAAAAATATTGCTACTTTTGGAGTGTTTTAATTATGAAAAATGATACCTGATCAATGGAAAAGTGAAGAGATAAAAATAGGAAACGTCTGTTGATATGGTGTAGCATGATGACTCATCTCACGCACTAGCTGTGAAATACTGTATGTTAGAAACAAATGAGAAAAAACTGACCCTGACTGACATTAAAGACAACAGAGTGAAATAAATAGAGCGAAGGGTTTATTTCAGCTCATGTGTACAGGCGTCTAAGCTGCAAATAGCAGAAATTGTTTGATGTGCTGAACAGTAGCATAACTGAGTGATGCAAGAGGCAGTAAGGTGGGTCTGAATTAACACATGCACATATGCATGCATACACACACACACAGATGTGTATCATATACAGCACTCACAGCCACTAGGGTTGAAGTGAAGAGCTTGCTGGGACACACCCTGAACATTTCTATCATCTCTAAGAGACATAAATCCCCCCCACCTACACACACACACACATGACACACACATATACACGTACCCACACACTTACGCGCATGCACACACGCACACACACACACACACACACACACACACACACACACACACACACACACACACACACACACACACACATACTAACACACAATGTCAAAGGAGAACAGAAACATGATTGCAAAAATTCCCATAGCTTTGTACCAAATGAAGAAAACGTTTTAAAGACAGTCTTCTTATTAACAGCAGTCTTTGGTTGAACATAACTGTTTATTCTTTTGCCAAAGGGGCTCTCAAACCTGTCACTTTTTAGCTTCTCACATCAAGTGTGCGCTGTACTGTCTTGTGTTCTTGGGTTTGAAAAGTTTAAGAAACGTGAAGTAGCACAAACGGAGGCACAACTCAAAAATATGATATACTGTAGCTTGTCATTTCTGCCCTCAGTTTTTACTTTAAATGATTACATTTTGTGCGCCGATGTTTTCCAGTTTTCAAAAAAAGCAAATTGTCAAGCGTTTGCGCTGACAGATTCAAGCCTCTGTCTCAGGCATGGAAAGTGTTTAACCTTTTCTTGTAAACATGATCACATGCTCAACAACCATATGCTACAACTTCAAAAACAGTTAAATTAGATTGCCTACAATTGGCTATTATTCAAGTTTTGGATCATTTACAGATTTTGTTTTCCTTCTAGAAGACTTTCAATGACACATTCAAGGACTCAACTTCACAGAGCACCGTTCCCTTTCCACAATCACTTCATAAAGACGATGCAGTTGGTTACTTACAGTTGGCCAAACCGATGATTAGAGCCAAGAGCAGCAGGATCTTTAGACCACAGAGACCCGCCATATCCAGGAGTTAGGGTGTGCACGGCCGCAAACCATACAGTATAGTCCTATTGGGGACCAATAGGCAGATATTGACACGCCGAATTGAAGCAGTATTTTAAATTCTAAACTTAACCCTAAGAGAGAAATAATCCAAAAACTACATATGTTTTCTGCCTTATCAGTTGGTGCAGCTTCCTGGACTTGTCCCCCAAACCTAAACCTCGCCTCTGGTTTCAAGCAAGTGATAGTGATGTCACACAAAGAGAGCCTGCCTTTACCTTAACGTTTGGTGACAGGAAGCTTCATTTCAGCTACGCCACCAAGAACAGGAAGTCTTCTCTCGTCTAATCTTTACTTGCTTTTGCTCAAGTGTGAAAACCCTCTGACTTGTGAAAAAATGGGTGAAGTTTAGTTTTATTCTGAAGCCATTCCCCCCAATTCTTTTAAATTGGGGTTTGACATATCAGGTTTTTAGATACATGCTTAGTACATGATGGTTTTCAAATTCACAGTTTAACTTTGCATCAACAGACACGTAAAAAGAAAAATGAGATGTTGACACACATTGAGGCTTCCAGGCTAATGTCTTCTGTCTAGCTGGCTTCTGTTAGATTGCTGAAAATCAGATAATCACAAGACATAATCTAATGAAACTTCTTAGAGCTTCTCTTTCCTCTTTCACACTGACTCCTCCCTTCTCTTACAGGCCTTCAGTTGCTTGGCCATGTAATCAAAAACACACGAGGAGCTAGCACTTTAATGTGCAAAAAAGAAATATGCAGTCTTTCCTTTCTTAAACTTTGTTCTCTGTTATTTTTCATTCTCACTTGGTCTGAAGAGAGAAAACATGTGGCCATTGGCTCCAGAAGTGAATTTCTTCATTTCTGCTGTTCCTTCTGTGTGAAATACATTTATAAGGGATGTTAGATCTCTTCAAAGTCATTGATCGTGTATGGTGTTTGATCATCATGCTCTGCCTTGGAGCCCAAAATGCTTTACTTCTGTTTACATACACAAGAAAATAGGTGATAAAAGAGGAAGGAGAGAAGGAGAGAAACTCTCCGGGGAGTGAGACTCAAACACTGGGTGGTGAGCTAATGTGAATCTGGATGAAACACAGTCAGCTATTTCGTGCAGTTATATGAAAATAATACATGCAACTAAGCAGACCCATTTTTGAGTTTCTACAGTTAGATACTGAGCTGGTAGATGCTTTTACTTAATCCTACAGCAGTTACTCATTGGATGAAGCCGTATGTGTATAAAGTATGGGAAGGATGATATTGATATAGTTTACAAAATGAAAAAACACATAGATCACATCAAACCTTGTAATAACATTTGTGTTTATTCTGAAAAGATTAAGTTTGGGCAACGTTGGCTTTCTTTCTAAGTCATAATGTATTTATGTGGAAATAAGTTTCAACCTGAAACCCAGTAGGAAAGTACTGTATTTCCGAAAAAGAGCTCACATTTTTAGTGTGAAAGTCTAAATATGGATTTCCTCCTAGACCAGTGAAACACATGGTATTTGGCTATTTCCACTTCTTAGAGATAGATTCTTGTAATCAGGAAATCACTCTTGAGCAAACAGCATCAAGTTAATGTAATCCAAATTAAACTCTATTCACTGTGTTTTTGTTTTAATTTGTGTGAGTCCTTAAATCTTTAACGTCATGCAACCATGTAATTGTCTTTTAATGCTATCAAGTTTCCAGATCTGACATCATTTTAAGTACAGAATTATTAAGATAAGATCTGCAAAACTGCAAAAAACTGTGACTTGAGTGTTGATGTATGTGATTAGATATGCCAAAGTCTTTACCTTAAGAACCACACAGACATTCCAGTCATATTTTCCTTAAGGCAGAGAAATGCACTAAGCAGAGTTACTTACTCTTTATTGTAAAGATGGACAGTATATTTAGAAATGGAGGGCACATTGCAGCAGTATTGCACCTTCTAATTTGACTGCATGTATTCTCAGTGAAAAGTGCTTCATTGTGGTATGATGCAATAAAAAAAGTCTTCCGAAGACAGTCATCTCAGTCTTAAAAGAATTTTTAGGCTGTAAAATGCTGTTTGCACGACAGTGTCCTTAATTACAATCTACTCAAGCAGAATGCCCACAAGTAAACACCTTTTGAATTGGATCATATAAGAACATCTATAATTTTGTGTATTTTCATATTTTCTTATTGAAGGCAACATTAGATTATGTCTATAAAAGTGTTCAAACTATGACCTTAAATGTTATGTTAAAAAGAAAATTTACTTGAGCGACACAACTGTAGAAGGAGGGAAGGAGAAAGCAATTCACTGCCAGGATTTGCTGCTGACCAATTGAAATTCAATAGGATAGTCATGGCCAGAGCTAATACTTTTGGTGATTCCTGATCTTTCTTTTTTTAACTACAGTTAGAAGCTCCACTTGCATGTATCAAATCTAAAAATCTAATCAGATTGCTATAAAATTGGCATAGCAAAGTCATGCTCCCCAGAGAGTGAACCCTCTCCATTGCCAGCGCTTTAATGGTTTTAGGGGAGTGATGACTTTAGCATCCTCTGGGCCATTAGGGAGGCTTTAAAACTGTAGTCTTTTTTTAGAAATATTTTTGGGGCAAAAAGGCACTTGCAAAGTTAGAGAAGAAATTAGGTCAGAAATGTGAGTGCTATGGTTCTGGATTCAGTATCAAGAGGGAAGTGAACAGAAACGTGCCACTGACAAACAGAGAAATTGGTCATCACCTCATGACACACTGACTATAAATATCTGTTTTTGGCTGGACCACAGCAAAGCGAGGCCAGCCCATAGAAACGAAAATTTGTCCATGACTGAGAAATTAAGTTACACCGTCTACGGTCAGTCTAGTGTTGGATTTTCCCCATTGGCCATTTATCGCCGTTATGCAATCCGTGTAAAGAAAGAAGTATTTGGAACAGCAAATGCATTCTTATGAAATAAATGTTGTCTTGCTCAAATGTAGATTTTTGTAGTGTTTAAAAATGAATTGGCTCTCATTTTAAAATCCTTGAGACACATAAATAGTAAGAATCATTATTTTACTTCTTAATTTAAGTTATTTGCTTTTATCAATGTTTCTGGCAGTCATGTTCCCGTGTGTAGTGTAAATGAACTAATGTCATGTTCTACATATGCCTGTCTGAACTTTTGTATTCACATTGACCATCCACGGTCCAGCCATATACTAGGTTTCAACTTGGCCTTGTTTTATTTCCTTTTTTCTAGATTATTATTCACTTATATAAGGTTTAGCTTTCTTAATGTTAAAATAATTAAATAATGACATACAATAGAACTTAAACCAGACTTTAAGGCATAATTGGTATACCTTATTATCCCCCTTTCTTGTGTTTTCCCTTCCCCGGTTCCATCTTTGTGTGTATGGTCTGTGTCTCTTTGTTTGATCTGTGGGCGTGGCTACTACTCTGCTCCCAGGCTCCTAATCACCTGCCAGTGAGACATGCCTGCTGATCAGCCTGGCTGTAATTCAACTCTGGGTTTCCAGTTATTCATTGCCAGATTGTTCTGTCAGTTACTGTGGTAATGTTCTGGCCAAAACCTAGCGTTTAACCTTGCGTCTGTGTTTCCTCGTCGTAGTCGTTTTTACCTCTGAGTAATTCAGATTTACCTTCTGCCTCAGAAAGCTGCTTGCCTGCCTGTCTGCCTGCCAGCCTGCCTGACTGCCCGCTCACTGCCTACAAACAACAAGCCAGCAACACCATCTCCATTAATTCACCCTACCTGCTCTGGCCACCATTCACCATAGTACATCATCCACTTACCATGCCCCTGGTTACAATAAACTTATAATAATCTTATATTGTACTTTCACCACCTTGGTCCAAGTCTGCTTGTGGTTCTAAAACCTGCTAAATCACAGCACTCCACAGCAAACACAAGTTGACACAGTAAATGAAAATTTTTCTTTGGTCACTTTTTCATCTGAATCACTCTGAATACACACGGTATTTTGCTTTAGAAATAGTTTAATGAAAGTATTAGTTGGAACTGCAGCTGTACGTCATTCAGCAAAGTTGCAAAAGAAGTGCCACTAGAAACAAAATGACACAATCTTTTTGGCCTTCTCTGACAAAAACCTCACTCAAACTGGTGTTCTTGGCAGCTTTGGGTTAGATTGTACAAAAGCGTCCGGACGCTTTGATCCCTGCAGTGCTGCATGAGCTTGACACTCAACACAACACCAGTATCTATTTCGTCAGGAACTCTTTGCATCGTTTTAATACATTTTATCAATACCATCAAACTTTTCTCTAAATGTTTCCTCCCATCATTTACTTTACAAACAAGCCTCCAATTCATATACAGTCATCTTGCATTAGCAATTTACATTCAGTAACAGTGTTCAGTGCCAATATGATGCATGTGATGTTTATGTGTGAATATCAAGTTTGGTGTTGTGCATGGACGTCCAAGTATTTGACATTTATTGTTTGACACTTCTGTCTCATACTGTTAATGACATTTTTATTATTTAACAATCACAAACATTTTCCACGATCAGCAAGAAGCTGTGGTTATGTGATGATCTTCTTCAAACTTTGACATAGTGATTTTAGTTGCCTTTTAGTTTAGTTGCCAACCCTCAGTCTTTACACATTGTAGTCACTAAAATTGATTTAAAGTTCCCCTCCAACCATGTTTTGAGACATAGAAAGATACTCTTCTCTGGAGCACACTTTGTGTGTGATATTAATTTTCCACAAAAAAATAATAAAATACTACAAATTCTCATTCTCCCTTATTGAAAAATATAGAATCTATGAATATGCAAACATTGTTAGTTTTAACTGCTGGAAACAAAATGTCTCCTGCTTCTCTGAAAAGTCCATTCTCAGCATACTCTGATTGATGCTGTGTTAGTTGCATATTGGACCGTGAGCACAGACACACTTGCAATCAGCAACTACTCATGAAGAGAGTGGTCAGTGTGTTGATTCAAAGATATTTATGAACCAATCGTTATGTAATGGTTCTTTAATTTAGTAGGCCTATTGCTCAGTCTGTTCTCTAGGAACTCCCCATTATCATCTGTACAGTCCTTGATTTTGAGATGTTCAGGAACTACTTATTAACAATTAATTAATTAATTATCGGGTCATTCCTGTTTCGTTCTTTGCTGTAATAATTATAAGTGTTACCGATACACTTTCCCCCTTCAAAGGATGAACACTATAACAGCTTTCTAGTGTCAGACTTTGCACTTTTTCAGTGGTAACTACATTAAGAGAGAGAGAGAGAAAGAGAGGGAGAGAGAAAAAGAAAGCATGCACAGGTGGGCAGATGAGAGAGGGTATGCCCTTGAGGAGTAAGCAAAACCCATGCAGTGTGTAACTGCTGTCTGAAAGGGGTTTCACACAAACCCAGCGCCAAGTGGTACACAGTCAAGTAAAATAAGTTGCTGGTAAAGAAAGTCCCCCAGCCAGACAAAGAGAGATATTATCTTTAGGTGTTGTTAGATCAAACTACAGATAACAAGCAGGTGAGTCATAGGTGAGCAGGTGGTGAGTAAGACAGTTTTAGGATGCTCATGCTGCTGTGTTTCTGCACCATGAGTAGGTAGCTTTGTTTGCTAACATGTTAAACCTAGACACGTTTATATAGAACGTGAATGCTACACTTTCTGCCTTGTAGTTGTCACAAATCATTTTTAAGTTTAATCATATTTGGAAATATACTTGCTTTCTTGCTGAAAATAAGATGACAAACTTAGCTTAGCATAAAAACTTGTAGCCCAGGGAGACTGGTAGCCTGGCTCTGTCAAAACCTTCCACCTACCAGCACCTCTTGAGCTCATTAATTAACATGTTTAATCTGTTCAAAACCAAAGTGTAAATGTTCAACCAATCTAAAAATCTAAAAACTAGATAGTCAACATTATCCAAAATTCTGACTGTTTGATATTAATATGTGTATGTTTATTGTTTGTGTATATATATAAAATATATTTTTGTGTGTATACCAACATGTAATTACACTGGTACACAAACTGTGCACTGAATTCATGTAATTCATTGTACATTATTTCCATAACAGGCCTAAAACTATAACATTCGGTTTAATGTGTGTGTAGGTGAAAACATGCTTTTGATGCACACCATGGTACGCTGAGGGAATCACAGCTTACACTTTAGCAGAAATAAGCTTTCAAACTGAAATTAAATGACATTATTGTAGTCACATTGATATTTTTCTATTTAACCTTTACCTTAAACCCGGGCTAGGCTTAATGGGCTCTTTAGTAGCAGCTCCCTGTTTCACATCCATCAGAGAGCATCAAGGTGAAGGGAAACTAGACGATGTCTTTCCTCCCACTAAACAGAACTTCCTTTGTTTGGTTAGATTTCAGGGGGAAATACTGATCTTACCTTAGATTAGGTGCATTCCCGCAGCTATTACAAATGTGTACAGAATTAAAAAGAATCAGCCTAAAAGTATAACTGAAACGTCCTCTGTTATCAATCAGCTAAAGTAAATGTCACACACACATAGTATACTGAGTCAGGGCATGTAGTTTTCACTGAATTCCAGCTATTGTGTGGTGAGATTGAACATACTTGTTGGTGTTAACAGTAAATTTATCTGGCCTCTATTTTGAGCTCTGGATGTTTATGTAGGGGTTGAGGAAGAGGTGTGGTTTAGATGAGAAACTGTGTCACAGCTTCCCCAATTTCTTCAAATTCTACAATGTTGGGTTGTTGCTCAAAAGCTTTATCTAGCTTCCTCTCCTGTCTCCTTCTCTCTTCTCCTCATCATTGTAAAATGTCAAAAGCTCCTTACAATGGCAGAGCGGACAGTGGAGGTGGGAGGCCATAGAGTCTCTAATGAAGTTTGTGCTGTAAGTTCCTGTATGCAGTCACAGCTGTCACCACAGGGAGGTGTGATAAAAATGGATTGTAAGCGATATGTATGCCTGTGTGTGTGTTACACCCAGATGCACGCAATTTTCCCTCCACTCTTTGCACGATGCATCTACACGTTGTATGTGGGTTAAGAGTTTCAGATGTTGTCATTCTGCAGTTCACCATTTTCAACATGTGCCTGTAGCTTTCTCAACACAAGTTTTTAATACTTTAAACATTGTTTAAAGATGATTTTATGGCTATTATAAAGTTGGCAGTCATGATGCAACTGTAAGCAAAACAATTATTATTATTATTAAAACAATAATTTATTCAGTGGCAATCCTGCTGTGTGTCACTTTTAATACAATATTTTGTGATCAAAACTTGAAGTTTTGAATAAACTTGAAAGACCACATATAGATCACATATTTAACTTTAAGAGTTTCAGTCTTTGAAAAAAATACTTACTTTTACTTTTTTTTTACTTCTGCCATAACTGAATTATGATTATTCTGTTTGAAATTATTTATTTTAGATAAAGTTAGGGTAAGGAAAGTACATGATATTAAAGTTGGGTCAAAGATAATCAAAATCATAAAGGTTGTGCTCAACTGTTCCAAAAGAGCTGTGTTTTTGTTTCACACTTAATTTCAGAAATATAAATAAATTGAAATAGAAATAGAAATCCAGTAGGTGCTGAATGACATCTTTTGTTAAATGTTGATGTAGGTGGTAAGTACTGCCGGTAGCACTGAACATCCAGCTCTTCAAACTACAAACAAAAAACATTTGAAATTAACATCCCAGTGCAGTTTTTAAAATACCGGTCATGCTTAAACACTAGAAATGTAGAAAGTGACTTTTGTCAATTCTCACTTTAAGTTGATAATATATATTAATCAAGCTTTTGACCTCTCCTATACAACTTACTAAATAGAGACAACTTGTATGTATCAAATGGGCAGTGAAGAGAGTAAAAGATTAGAGTCAGAACAACTCTTTTACGCTTCCTCTTTTTCCTTCCTGTCTGCACTCTGTAGTGCACAGAGTCATTGCACACTGTAACACTGCCAAGCTTTACTTATGCTTCCTCTCTGCTGGGCATACTATTTACATAAAACCATACCTTTCTGGTTTTGTTAAAGAAAAATATTTTACATTTCTTCCAATTGACTAACCTTCACAGTGAACTTAGCAGGCCTCATGTTCTGTTACTTAATCAACAAAGTGAGCCTCTATCATTGGAGTTTCACAACAGACATCTGTGTTGGTGAAGCAACTGAAAACCACTGGAGGGCAGTGTGGCTTCATGTTGCACCACAGCCGTTCCCCATTTTCACACACATCTCTCTCCTTGCTTGTTTTTGGGAATAGCCAAGTGACTGAATGCATTTTATACACACACAAACACGTGTACACACACATACACATGCGCTCAGTGTTGCGATTTGGACTCCTTTTGGTTCCTCTCTGCCGATGACTGACAGGTTCTTAACGAGAGAAGCCTAGAGCGTTTGCCCTCCAGGCCTGTACATCAACCATCAACATACTACACATGCGCACACACACACACACACTCCCATATTTATATAGACATACATACATATTATCCACACACACACACACACACACACACACACACACACACACACGCACACACATCTACTCTCTCTTAGACATCCTCTGTCCCATTTCCCAGGCTCTATCGGTTTGTCCATTGCTCAGGCAGTTTTTGACAGTCACTGGGAGACGGTTTGGGTTTAGCAGTATTATTATGTTTCTACGAGGCAGCCTTATCTAACACAGAAGGAATGTCTACTACACCATTGTTCAGTAAGGCTCAATACAAACACACAACACCACACACTAGCAGCAAGGGCTAGCTGAAGTGCACATGCATAGATGTGTGTGTTGGTGTGTAGTCATTGTGAGGGCCACAATGGTGATACGGCATAGCTGGGGAGGTTAAGATGGAAACCCAGAGCAGCACGTTTTCTCCCCCCTCCACCCCTTCATGATTCATTCCTCCTCTCACCTCTGTTCCCTCTCTTTTTTCCGTGGAGGAGAGAAAACCCAATTAAAATACTATGTGGATGGATACGATGAAGAAAGACATACCTCCTCCATGACATTCTCTCTACCCCCTGTGTAGTGACAGATCTGGTGCATTCAAACTGAGGTGAAAAAATGTGGTAGCTCACGCCGTCCTGCTGCCATTAAATGCTGATGTATAATATGAAATATATATATATTTATATTTATATATATATATCATATCATGGCATGTTTCATATGTTCATGGATATACATGTATAAATCAAAATCTATCACAGATTCACCTCACATACATACATATGCTATAGTTTGTATGTGGCTGTGAAACAAACAGATATACCTGATGCAGCAGGAGGTGGAGGATGCATCCATTTTTTACATTTCACACACACATACACACACACACACACATACAGCCCCCCACCCCCAACCCCCCACCACACACACACACACACACATTCATGTCTTCCGTGTACATCTCTCTCCAATTCCTCTTCTCTTCCTCCGCTCTGTTTTCCTCTTTTCCTGACCCAACATCCTGTCCTCCCAGGAGATCCTGCTTTCTGCTTCCAGACTGAGCCTCCATAGCACACACACACACACTGGCTCTGTCTCTCTGTGGACGCATGAACTGCCAGTCAATCCAGCAGCCGCCCAGTACAGACCTCACTGTCTCTCTGTTGTGGGGGTCAGGGACTGGAGATAAGTGTGTGTGTGTGTGTGTGTGTGTGTGTGTGTGTGTGTGTGTGTGTGTGTGTGTGTGTGCGTGTATGTACAGAGAGAGACACAGGGTCAAGGGGCTGGAAGAGTGTGAGGACTCCTCTACTCAGGCCTACTAAATACTGTATGCTGCTGATATTTACCTGCTTTAATTTTACAACAAAGCCCCTCAGGAGTGTGTGTACTGCCCCAACAGAAGGTGAAAAAACAGCAGCTCAGCCATAATCAGCAACAGCAAACATATACAAACACTCTATTAAACATTTTCCCCCTGTGCAAACACGCTAAGGGGACTTGGTTAACTGTGGTAAACAGTGAGCCTTCGGTGAGAAAGTCCAGAGAGAAAGCAGTAAGACCAGTCACACACACTCACACTATTCCAGTTCTGGGCTTTGAGTGGCCATTTAGAAATCTGGACGGCAGTTCACTGACCCAGCACTAACGAGGCAGCTAGCTCCAGCCTTCGAGGAGTAGCGCCTCTTATCTAGTGACCACAAAGCGCTGGCTATCTCCTGACCGTGTTTGACCACTGGTTAAACTGATTAGCCAATCGTCCAGTCAAGTTACAGTAAGCAGAGATTCACTGACGCACATGCAATACACTTTTTTGGCTCAGGATGAGATTTTTGACTAATTTTGGAATGAGAGGTATCTTTTTGTGTATTCTTGCAGCAGCTTATAAGTGCTTGCTTGCCAGTATGACATGATAGAAGTGAAGAAATGCCACACTCGCATTGTGAGAGGCAAACAATAGCACAGTTCGCTCTACCACTATCTGTCCAGTTGGATTGGACAAATGGCCAGTGGTGGAGGGATGGTAGAGAGGACATGTGATGGCTAAAGTGTCAGGGACTGGGGATTCACCCGTTTAATGAGAATCTATGGCCTGGACTGATAAAGGGCCTGACTGAGAGGCTGTGACAAGTCCTAATGCTCACATGTATAAATGATGTGGGTGGGAGGGTGGTTGAAGTGGGGTGTCCTGGAAGGATGTGTGGCCGTGTGGAATCAATCCACAGAGAGCATGGATAACGTTTAAGAACAGGCCAGAGACTGAAAAATGGCTAAGGACAGAAAACCTCAGAGTCCACTGTGAGAAAAGTCAGAGAAGCAAAAAATAATTTAGGATGGTTAAGGAAGTATGGAGTATAAAAAATCATGTAATTGCACAGTGAAATTAGTCAAACATTAAAGGAATAGTTTGACATTCTAGGAAACACGCATATTTTCTTTCTGGCAGAGAGTTATCTAAATGACAAGATGTATACCTCTCATATTTGGCTGTTAAATATGAGGCTTCAGACAGTTAGCTTAGCTTGGCACAAAGACTGGAAACGGGAAACTGCTAGCCTGGGATTGAGCAACGGTAACAAAATCCGCTAACCTCTGAAGCTCACTAGTTAATATGTTGTATCTCGTTTCTATAATATGCACTTAATACGCACAAACCCAAAAACGAAACAGCAAAGATAACCCTTTTACAGGGGTTATTTGCCAAGCTATTTCTTCACAAGAGAACAAGTGGACACTCGAGAAGTTACTGCTCCCTTGGAAGAAATAGTCCAGCAGATCCAAGCCTGCTGTTTCCACTGTTTCTAGTCTTTGTACTGAGCTGTAGCCTACTAAGCAAAGTCATCCATCAATCTTGTAATGAAACTCTTTGCTAGAAAGCGAGTAAGCGAATTTCTAAAAATATTGAACCATTCCTTTAAGGGCAGAGTGGATTTCAACATGTAAAAATGAAGATTATTGTTTTATTTTGATTTATGTTGACGGAAGTGGCACATTTGTACTCCCATGTGTGGCGGCTATTCAAAGGGCTACATAGCTGAAACAGCAATCCAGAAAGTACACACATACAGGCAGAGTGTGCGCACACACACAAAATACACACACAGCCTTTGTTATGTTGAGAGCGTTTGTTTCTGTACGGCTCCAGCAGAGAGGGGTTAAAATCCGATTGAGTCGATATCACTGGAGAATAACACATTCAACACACAGTCTGAGTGTGTGTGCGGCTGTGTGCTTGTGTATACGATTGTGTGTCTGTTTGTGTGTGAGCAACATGGAGCCTAGGGACTTCCTCCCTCTCCGTCTGCAGCCCTCAGTTGAAATAGAATTGAATAGTCTGAATTCTCAATGGTAAATGTTCACAAAGTCAATACCAACTGTTAAGTCTTCCCTGCATTGGGGTTAAGGGCATTACCATTTCTGAGACTTCAGGAAAACACACACACACACACACACACACACACACACACACACAGACAGTGAAGGCATACTCACCAAATGCCCCATGAGATGATAAAATATTTTTGAGTCTTTTGCAATGTGCTTACTATACATTCTGCTTAAAAATTCCCTTTTACTGTAACATATTCATTGAAGGCTTGTTTTCATTTTTGTTCACTAATCTCTGAACAATGATCCTGGTAGGCGTGTGGCATTTTTAAAGTGACATCAGTGCCTGAGGGACAGTGGTTTCACTGATCTGACTAAGCATCAAATTCAGTTCAATTCAAGAATGTTTAAGCACACAAAGGAAAAAATGAATTGTATTAATAGTAACCGGATGAAATACATAATCATAAAACAGATTTACGGTTTAAAAAAGAATACTGAAACACAGCTGATATGTTAGGAATTCTTCCCAAAGAATAAAACAATACACTTTGCACAATTGATAGGTTTTGTTAATAATGTAGTTTAGGGATAGATACAGAGGATAAATACACATTTGATGCTCTAGGAAGTATTTCTTTTTTTTATTAGGATGGTGTATGTGGGATTAACTCAAAATAAACTACAGGGCCCATGTTCATTGAAATGTCACCCACTGCAACAGTGTGGCTCAGTTGTGAGTTTTTAATCATTTCTGGACAACAATGGAGGTCTATGGCACAGAGGAAAATGAGGAGAATCTTTTGTGCCATTAATTCAGTGTTGGTTTTGGTGTTTTCATTGGATTTGTTCACATAAGAACAAAATAGAATGTAATGAACATATTCTTTAACTGTAACAGTGTGGTGTGAAGTTCATTTGAGAGTCATGTACAATAAGTCTGTCACATCTAACATATTTTCAGATAGTCTAAGTGGTCTGATAAGTGAAAACCGTAACATAAATAAAAGTCCCTTTGTGTTTTTTGCAAGCCTCTAAAAATGTAGTTGCTCTTTAGCTGATGTCATGTTCAGGTTAGTAAAGTATGTAATAGTGTTCATACAGTGCTTCCATGTAGAACCATGATATGTTAGTTTGGTACCCAGTGTGGTAGCTAGCTTTATGAGTGGTGCAGCCTATAATACATCGTGCTGGTCATTAACGGTGGGCCAATGTGGACCTTTTAGCGCAGTGTCTCATTTGAACAGCGACATAAAACCCTAGGCTCTGTCACTCAGTGTCATTTAAACTGAGGCTGATTGGAACTATCTCTGGCCTTTGCTTTCCCACCTTCCTCCCGTTTGCGTTCTTTCCTGGTCGCTTCATGAATAATGAATGAGGATATATGCAGGCTCCAGCTCAGATATTAATGGAGCTGAAAAACAGAAGGAGGACCATTCTTTGTGCTGCCAGCCCTTGCTTCCCTACCCTGCTGAAGCTGCCCCTGCCTGTTCGGGTTTTTTTTTCCTTCCCTTTTCCTTCCTTATTCTTCCTTTCCTTCTGTCTTCTGCCAGTGGGCCCAAACGAGATAATGTTCTGTCTCTCTTTCTCTCTTGCCTAGAGATATTCGCGTCTCTGCTAGCTGTCACAGCAGGGGCAAAGGCTGGACAGTGACTTTGAAATCAGAGGGGCTAACTTTCAAATTACAAAAAATGGCAGACAAAACTGGAGAAGATCAGTGAAAAGTTCACTTGGCTGGATATGCAAGGTGGCCATTGTCTGTCTGTTAGAGCAGCTGTCCGTCATTCAAGGGCATGGCAATGAGCTTCCTCCTTTGTTTCCCCCTGTCCTGTCTCTCCTCCAGCCCTTCCATGATCTGTCGACTCTGGCCAGCGAAGCCCCCGGCCAAACTGTGGCAGTCAAGGGCGAGAAGTACAGTAGGGTGGAGGGCAACTGCCTGTCTCAGCAAACCACTGTACTCATGTCATATCCCAATATTTCATAAATTTTTTTACTTTTTTCAAATCAATTGATAATCGTTTCATTTTATGATTCTATCGCAAAAAAAGCTTAATTGTTTTGCACTCTATTGCACAGCTTTGTTGAGACCAACCTACAAAGGCTTGCTGACATTGTACATGTGGCACGAGGGGGCTGGCAGTCAGCGAAGTCTGGCCCCAGGCTGGCAGAGTTGCTGCCCATCCTTGGATGATTTGCCCAACTAGGCCAGAGGGCACAGATAATGGGCAGAGTCTTCTAACCCTTCATGTGTGCCAGAATGTCTCCACATTCAACAATGTTACATCCAAACCATATATGGCCAAACGCAGACAGAGAATCACTATTCTGTGGTCCAGAGAACTGTGAATTGGCTACCCATGGAGAGGCGTGGTAAGCAGGCCAGGCCAGGCTGCCATCAACCCCTGACCCAAAGCTTTATTGTCTTCTTTGTCTCATGTGTCTCCTGTATACTGCCTCTCATTGTTCACTCATATCTAATTATAAACTGGATCATTCTATTGGTCAGCTGCTGGAAGTTCCATTAAATTCAATATTTTTCTAGTTATATCAATGTTTAGAAAGTATTGCTTTGAAAATTAACTTTTGAAACCTAACTGAGTCAAACAATATCCCTAAAGCCTCCATGCCCAAACTCTTCACAGATACTACCTATCTGAACATTTTGTTTCAGTGGAGTCAATGAGCTTCTCTGCGAAACCAGCAGTCAAAAAAGTAATATAATAAATAAAGGACAGGGTGGGATAACACCATTTTAAAACAGTGGTCAGTGGATCCAATTACTCTGTCTGTCACTCTGTTAACATTTCATCAATATATTCATATACTCACACAGTTGTGGGTTTTTTGCATGCACACGCTTTGCACAATTTTAAGTTTGCACAACTTGTTAATGGGACTTGCAAGTTGGCAGCGCTGTTTTGCTGTCCGTGTACTCCAAAGACTCAAATAAAATATATTTCCACCATGAAGCAAGGTTTTGATCTTGGAAGAGAAGCAGAGTGTCAGTGAAATACCGTTAAAAGGGAGTATAGTTCAAAAAAGTTTAAAATTTAACTTTTTGTGCTTGCTTGGGTGAGCGTTTCAGCTAATTACGCACAAATCCCTCACGCTCACAGCTCCAATCCACCGGCACCGCTGTCTCGGCAGAGGACAAAGAAAACAAAGGAGACTGACAAACAAACAGTGAGTGAAAAAAAAATTATAAAAGAGAGGAAGCTTTCTTTCCATATAGCAGCTGAGCTGAGGCGACAGTGGCGTTTAATCAGTTGGTTTTTCCAGCGCCGTCAGCGTGAGCAGCCTCGGCGGTGCAGCCCTCTGATCAGCACTGGGAGAGGAGCTCCCTGCCGAGCTGCTGCCGCCCCTGAACCACAGGTCAGTCCTTGGTGAGTAGGTTTCATTCTGCTGTCGCCTTCATAGTACCATCTCCTTCTCTCATTAAGATACAGCGAGTGTCTGTGTATGTGCACATGCATGTATTTATGGGCTTGTGTTTGTTTCTGTGTGTTGTGTGTGTGTGTGTGTGTGTGTGTGTGTGTGTGTGTGTGTGTGTAAATGCACCCCAGGACTAGCCTAAAGGGGATGTGGATTCCCGGCCTCCGCTGAGATCCGGCAGCACAACTAGGATTTCTACCAGTGGGGGGGTAGTGTGGGTGTTTGTGTATGTGTGTGCGTGTGAATGTGTGTTAGAGAGAGATGCAAGACGCATCAAGTGACTCGGTGCCTCGAGGTCACACACACACATGCAGAGGAGCTGGTGCTGCGACGGGGTAAACAAGAGCAGACTGTTAGATCTCATCAGCCTCATCACACGCTTTATTATGCTGATTTGGGACTATACTGTAAACTAATCAGGAATCTAGGAGTCACAAGGGGGCACTAGGCTTAAAGGTTAGGCGTATAGAGAGAGGAAAACTTGCTCTGCCTCTGAGTTCTTAACTTTTTTTTATCTTCTTATTTCCCTACTTTGCTCACCAAGGCCCCTCCACTACCACAATACAGGAAAAGCTATAGGCTGAAAGGTTATAACCTTTCACCCAGATTTAAAAAGGTTCACTGTCTGCCTTGGTTCAATTTCAAAGGTGTTGGATGATTGACTAGAGAATCCAGTGCAGACCGGGGATTTTGAATGGAAGTCAGGGCTCTGCCTGTCTGTCGCTGTATGCTAATATTGGCCTTTAAACAAATGCACAAAACACACGTCCAGCCTCATGTTTGTTCACTTGCATAAATGCACATGATTCTTATTCTGCGTTGAACATCTACACTGACTTACACAACAACGGGACAGAGGAATGTTATAAAGTTCACAACGTCTATTAATTTTGAGGCATCTAAATAACATCTCAGTGTTTATTAGACCTGGCGCCACGCTTCATAAATAATTAATAAAACAGTCCCCTCTGGCTTTGTGGACGTGACTTTCTAAACTTTTCTGTTTATGACTTTCGCTGATGAAACGTCACTCGATTCCACCTTTTCTACAATGCGAAAAGGAAATGTACACAATTTTAATTTGACTTTCTGTCCATTTCCGTCCTCAGCTCCTCAGTGACAGCGCATTTAACAAGCATACAGAACAAACAAACACTCGCACTTGCACTGTTGATTTCCAATTGCACACACAGGAATGTGTCAGATGAGCAAGGTAGAGAACAAGCAGGTAGAATGGTGAGAAGAGGCTGGTGAGAGGTGGGAGAGTTACCTTTTCTGGTCATGGTGACGGAGCAGAGACAAGGGTGTTAATTAAGAGTTTTGGGTAAATGCATGTCATGTGGTTTGCAGTGCAATAGTACACAAGCAAGTAAACACACATACACACAGATACAAAAAGGGTGGTGGAAAGTGTGGAAAGTAAATTTACTAAAGTATTGTAATTAAGTGCACTTTAACTATAGTATGGTATTTCCATTTTATGCTACTTTATACCTCTTTTCTGCCACATTAAAAAGGGAGATTTAGTACTTCGTATTGCACTACATTTATCTGACAGCTGTAGTTACAAGTAAAAAAAATACAACAACTTACTTTTTGAAGCCCAAGAAGGTGTAATTATCTAATGTTTCTTTAAAAAATGCAAAGATTAGACAAAAGTCCTAAAAATTTATACAATTCAGCATTTTTTCCCTCTTCCGTTAATCATCTCACAACCCCCCTGATGTTTGTATAAACAATCACCCACTTGCCTTTACTCTGTGGTGATGCACTCATGTGGCCAGATGGAGAGAGCAACAGATTTAATCTGCACCTGCATGCACTGGTGAGCCTTGATATAATAAGCTCATCTTCAGTGTGCTTATGTGGGCTGTCATCATAAGATTGTGTTTGTGTTCAACCCGAGCAGATCCTCCACTCCCCTTTTCTGACACAGGAGGCACCAGCGGGGCTGTCTGTCGTTTATGACTCGTAAACAAGGTGCATGTTGAGAGTTGGAGGGTCCTGCTGCTTTGGTGTCTCCTCTGAGCTGTCAGAGAACATGGAACACAGTAGAGCGGCAGAGAAGAGATGAGGCCAAGGCAGAAAAAGATGGAAGAGGATAAGACAAGGCAGAAGGAGACACATCGGAAGAGGAAGGGACAAAAGAAAGCAAACAGACAAAAACAAGAAGACAAAACAGAGGAGGAAACAGAAAAGAAGAGGATGAACAGAAGAGAACAGGACAGGACAGGACAGGAGAGAAGAGAAGGACAGATCGGAACAAGACCAAAGTGGACAGGAGGAGTAGAAGGAGACAGAAAGACAGGAAAGAAAGAAGAGGACAGAACAGAACAGGACAGAAGACAACAAAACAAGAGGACAGGAAAGAAGATAAAAGACAAGAATGCAGATGAATAAAAGAACGAAAAATAATAATAATTTGAAGAGGACATGACAAAACGAAAGAAGACAAATCCAAAAAGAAGAGAACAAAAAAGGGAACAGAAAAGTAGTGGACTAGACAGGACAAAAGAAGAGAATTGGGACTGATAAAAGGGAACAAAACTCAGGACAATTCAGGATGCAAGGAGTACAGGATACAAGAAGTCAAAACAGAGGAGAACATGACAGGAACAAGGTGGCAAAAAGACAGAAGAGAGAAAAGAGAAGAGATTAAGTGGGCTTCAATTGACTCACAAGGAATGAAAAGAATGAAGAAGAAAAGTAAACGAGGACATGATAGAAGAGAACTAATAGATTAGAGTAATAGAGTGATTCAGAAATAGAGTGGAACAGGATATAAAAAGGACAAACCAGAAGTGAACAGGACCAGAAAAAAATAGGTTAAATCAAAAGAGATTTTGATTTTTGAGTTAGGACAGAAATTAGGACAGAAAGGACAAATCAGAGGGGGCCGGACAGAAGAAGTCAGAAGAGGACAAAGTATTTGGACAGGACAGGACATAAGAATATACATCAACATAGAGAATAAAATAGGACAAAAAATATGGTTGAGACAGAACAAAATAAATTTGAGCAGAACACCACAAGACAGAGAGATGGAAGAGGACATGGCAGGAAGAAGTAGACAAAACAGATGATGGAAAAGGACAAAAGAAGACAAAACCAAAAAAAGGACCAAAGTGAAGACAACAGGAGAGGACATGACAGGAACAAAGAGGTAAAACAGAGTAGGACAGAATATAACAAAACAAGATACATCCAAAGAGGACAAGACAGAAGAGAACAAAACTAGAGGAAGACAACAGAGGAGGACAAAACTGTCCACTGAATGCAGTACAGCCATGAACTGCACAGCAATGTAACACACTGTAACACAGTGGCCAGCAACTTGTGTGATGACCTGCCAGCTGACAACACAACCTTATAGCTTCCCTCTCTGTGATTCCTATAAAAAGTGCTTTTGTTTTGTGTGTGTGCGCTTGTGTAAGTGTGCAAAAATTATTTTGGTTACCCTACACACCCCACACACACACACACACTCACATACTGCTCACCTGGAGGTGGTGGGTGGGAGTGGGAGGATGGGGTCTGTGTTTCGCTGTGGGCCCTGCAGACAGGGCGATCAAAGGCTCCTCAGTCTTTGTCTGCTAACGTTGAATAGACAATAGTAAAGAGGGCCCGCTTTGATTTCAGCTCACTTTTATTGATCACAGAAGAGCAGGGATTGAAATATGAGAGACAACCCTGAACTGGATTCTTCTTTAGCTATTGATTATATCCAGAACAGACGGCATTTCACGATCATCCAAGTTTTTATTTTATCCTCTTTTTTTTTGATGTATGAAAAAGTGCGTCTGGCTCCTCGCCTGTCTTTCAGGTTCAGCTAGTAATACTGTTATTTTACCAGACAATGCCTCGTCTTAAGCCTCATTTTTAAGCTTCATCTTAAAGTTGATGTCAAAAACTTGTCTAGGATATGCTGACAGCAACCCCAACTCCCTGTGTGCTCCTTCATCTTTCCTCTCCTGCCTCCTCAGCAACCTTTAAACCTTAGTTTTAGGAGGACATTTTGTTTCCATAATTTCAGAGGAGGTACAGTCAGTGTACTCAGGAGGCAGGGGATCGGATACAGGGGGTGGAGGGGTTGGCTACAGCAGAGAGAGGACCGTGGGAACAATGAAACACAGCATGGCCAGGTACAAGTAGACACCCCCTTCATTTCACACACTCATTCAAAGCTCTTCTCCCCTGCGTACAGGGTCTCCGCTCATCTCACGGCAGCTGTGTTTAAATCACTCCTAAGAGGCAAAGTGCATGGCCTAAATTTGAGACCAGCAATCACTTTATTGTCCAGGGCTTTACTGTTATGAGGTGAGATGCAGAACTGCCTATGTGCTCAAGTTGTGTGATGGTTTAAATTTAACTTAGCTGGTAATAAAAACGAAGTCAGTAATAGTAACATCGTAATTAGAAAGAAACCGCAGTATTACATAATGTTGCATCAGTATATGGTTTAACATTGAAAAAATTATGTATTGATTTAGAAGGCATCTTAAACTGGTACATTATTTTAGCTAAGAACTAACATTGTTTTATTTAAAAAATGAAAATAATGAACTATCTTGTAGTCCCAGTCTGATGTAGAGCATGAACGTTTCTCATGATATCTACTTTCTTTTATTTCATGGCAGAGATAATATCCCTGACTGAGTCTACGTGCAGCCACTAAGGTCCCTTCATCTTTAAAAGTGACTCTTTAGGGCCTATTTAAGTTGAGTTGACAGATGTGGTTATTTGGGGACAGCTCATTGGCAAGTTTATGGTCAGAGTGCTTATTTTACTAGAGTCGAGCACATGTGCTTGTGACAGTGAGGGAAATCCTTTCGGAAGTCTGGCATACGGTTGAAATATAGGAGACTTTAGAGGACATAAAACCGGCCTGATGTTTATCACCAAAAAAAAGTATACAAGATAATAAAGTTTGACTGAAACAGTCTGTTGCATGTTGTCAGCAGGATCTAAATATTTGATTTGTTCTTAAATGTTTAGATGATCAAATTAGCATTATGCAAATCAGGTCCTCGAGCACAGGATTAATGCATGATTAAATTTAAAATTGCAAATGGGTTTTATTGGATATAATGTTGTTATCAATGCAGTGATATACTTCAGAGAAAGAAAAGTAATTTGTTGATATTAAACCATATACATAATTTTAGTATAATAATAGTCATATTTTTACATACAATTATATCGTACTTGTACATTAGGAAGTAAACAATTGTGTAATCTACCGGTAGTGTTTGAGAGCATTTAATCCTTCTTTTAATATGTACTAATACACCCCCCCCACCCAAAAGGAAGACATCCCAACACTATCAGTAATAAACCCACTCACATTCACACTCACACTCACACTCACACGTACACAGACCAGACCTGACATCTTTCTCTATTTACAGGCAGTAGTCTGGTCAGCAGAGGGAAGGAAGTGTGGCGACTATAGTCTCACTTAGGAAGCAAAAAACAGCAGTGGTGTGTGTGTGTGTGTGTGTGTGTGTGTGTGTGTGGTGTGTGTGTGTGTGTGTGTGTGTGTGTGTGTGTGCACGTGTTGTTGGGGAGGGCTGTCTACATCTGACACACCCCCGGCCACCTGTAAAGTGTCTCTGAGGATCAGGTTTCTTTTGAACACGTTTAAGACGGCATTTGTTTCCAATAGTTTACAGTTTGTGAAAACGCCGTTCCGGAAGGCTGGACCGAAGCTTCCAAGTTTAGTTTTGCGGGCCGGCGTTTTATAAACCCCCTGTAGGGCTGGTGGACAGATGAGGGAGAAGCAGTGCGTGCCTTTTAAGAGCCCCTGACTGGTTTAGTGAGCCACTTGGCTTTTTTATTTTGGCTCAGCTCACTGCCGGCTGCTTGTACTTTACTGTGCCCCCTCTGTGATGGCCTGGTGGTTGCAGATTACGGACATGCAGAGCAAGAGTCACTCATTACACAAGTGTACACATACTTATTATGTGTGGTGTTTATTGTGTGTGCCTGCCTTCACATATGTTATGTGTGTCAGGAGGAACAATGCTGATGACTGATGCCAGTGGTGGACTGCTGGGTGTAGCTTCCTTGTCTTTCTTTACCTGAACCTGACAACATTTTCCCTGGAGAGCAGCTGCTGACAAATATTCTAACCTAAAAACCGAGCAGGCCTATAAGACATCCGTTTCATTATAAATATGAGTTTAACCTGTTTAAAGTTACTCAAGTTCAAACAATAACAGCTTTCAAATGATGAACAGGACTGTGCTGCTGTTCCCACTTGTGTTTGGAGACTGTCCCTGGTGATTCTTCTCTCCCAGCAAACTAATATGTTTGAAGCTCAGGCTGCCATTGCCAAGCATGCGCCACAAGCTATTTCATATGTGAAAAAAATATTGATATTCCAGTCTTCTAAAAACAAAACAAAACAAACAAACGGGGGGGGGGGGGGGGG
>NC_060154.1:9854564-9872949 GCF_021292245.1 Micropterus dolomieu
AGGGGAATCCAAGTCAATGTCCTCTGGAATGGCCCCATTTTTCTGCCTCAGAACACTCAGAGATCACCTGGGACAAATGATGAGCTGAGAGATTATTCTGCTATCTCTTCCGTGCGGTTTCTTTAATCTACACATAAGCACACACACACATACACCATGCTTTTAAAGTTCCGTAAAATCTCAAACCCTATTTAAAGAATGAGGACAAGGCTTCCTCTTTCTCTGTACTCTTGTTCTCATGAAGTCTGAGACTCCAGCCACATGTGTTGCACATAACATGAACTAGTTGAATATTAGTTGGTTAACTAAACTATCTTTACAAAGCTTTGACGATGCATTTTCCCATGTGTTTGTCCCATATTTCTTTTCATACTTTGATTTTTGCATGGACACATTTAATCATATAAACTTAAAACTTTAGCGTTGTACAAAGTATGTGTGCTCCTGTCTGCAAAAGAGCATTTTTATATATTTTAAAATGACTCCCCACTAAACGCAAACTGCAGTGAAGACTTTTCACCACAAGATGGACTTAGGGATGCATAGATTTAGGACGTATGGCAAACAACAGGAAAAAAACTGCATTATTCCTCACTTTTTCAAAAATGTGTTTTTTAACATTAAACCTAAAATGCAGATAAATAAAATACTTAAATATCTCTAAACTCTGAAGCAGAGAAGTCCATGACGGTGGAGCTATAGTCAAACAACTTGTGTATTAATTCCAGATATTTACTTTTGTTTGTTTTTACTGTGTTCAGGGCACCATGGGAGCAATTGTTACTGTGATGAAACTGAACAGCAGTCCCCATGGAGTTCATTACGGGGAGAGAGTCAGTGCCCACCCCCATTGCTCCCTGGCCAAGAGGGAGTTGGAGGACCCAGAGAGATGGGTTAGTTTGGTGCGTGAAGTGGAGGGAACCTACAGAATGGAGTGAGGGTGCAGCAGGAGGGGGGTACTCAAGGGAAGAAAGGAGGAAGGAGACCATAAACACACAGCTAATGACCTCAAACACGCTAACAACATGGCAGAAAATAATAAAGACACTCACTCCTGAAGCAAATGGCTGAATGTTTTCTTTCTTTTCCCTGAAAGAAAAAAGGGATAAAGAAGTTTGCGTGAGAAGAAACAGCATCTATCATGTATTTCTATGTTTTAAGAACACAGCCAGGCTATAACACTCTTGGCCTCTAAGCATAAGAGCAGGAAGGAGTCAGTGAAAGAGAGAGCGTTTAAATATTTGCTCCAGATATGTTTGCTCTATATTTCATGTCTAAAGTTTCATGTCTGAAGTCCTTTTGAAATTGTGAAGCTACTCAATATCGGAGTAAACCAGAACAAACCTTTACATGCAAGAAGCACGCTATCCTGGAGGCCTCAAACTGTTTTAAAGATCACCAACCCTACTCCATAAAAACCATGGAACAGCTGCTAGTTAATGGAGCTAGCCAAGGCACAAATGCATTTAGTTAACCTAATGTTACACTTGTGAGCTGTCTGTGATATTTCCTGTGTCTCACTTGGCCCTGACTCTCCCTGCAACAAATGTTTGTGAACACAGAACTGGCTTCAATGCAAACTCTGATGACATTCTCCTGTATTCTTCAGAATTTTTGAGTACATAACTTAATGAGCCATTACAAATACATTTACAAAACTAGAACGAACTCTCCTAAAGTAAAGAAATCACTTCAGCTGAGCCCTTGAGTAGATAACTATATAAGCCATATGATCATCAATCTTACCATAAACTGGTGTTTTGGACTGTGTTGTGCTATTGCCCTCATCCCTGCACTCTGTCTCATGTTCACCATGTCAGCGCTACTACTGGGGCCGCTGGCCAGTTGTAGGTAGAGTACTCAAAATCTTTACTCAAGAAAAAGTACAATTACTCCCATAAAAAGTAAATGAAAAAGTAGAAACCCATACTGGAGTAAAAGATTAATAATAATATATTTCATCTGCTGTGCATCAGGTTAGGAAGCCATGTCCAGCATGGTTATTTCTAGGGAATGCAATTTGCTTTTCTGTCTGCTTATCTGTAATTTAGCTATTTCTGTTTAATACAATTATTTTCCTTTTTAAATCTCCATGAATGTACTGATAAGATCACTTTAGAATATCACGTTTGCTGCCTAGCCTACTATTGTTGCCTGTCTCTTATCATGTACATTTAGCTAACCAAACCACTTGCTTTGCAGTAGCACAGGCAGCCAATACAATCTGATTATTCCTAAAGCATCTAAATAATATGTAAAACGCAAAGAATTATTGTGGCAGTAACACAGGAGCAGCTTGTTGTTGAATCAGGGTAAACCTACAGTACATACAGAGGAAGCTGTGCGTCGTGCGTAAAGCCCAACAGGACTGTTTAGTCCAAACATTAAATAGCTCTGCATGACTAGTCTAAGTTTTCATCTTTGGTTCAAACCTATAAAGACTGCATTTCCTGTTAAAGAAGATAAACCAACATGAAGACCAGAGAGCTGTCTCCGGGAGAAAAGCAAGCCAAGCTGAGAAAATAAGGACAATCGACCAGAGCCATTGGACAAACATTGGGCATAGCAAGCACAACAATTTGGAATGTCCTGAAAAAGAAAGAAACTACTGGTGTACTGAGCAACAGATGACGAACAGGTCGGCCAAGGAATACAAGAGTAGTTGATGACAGAAATGTCGTGAGAGCTGTGAAGAAAACCCCCAAAACATCAGTAAGTGACATCACCAACGACCTCCACAGTGCAGGGGTGAAGGTATCACAATCCACTGCTGGAAGACGACTCAGAGAGCAGAAATATAGAGGCCACACCACAAGATGAAACCACTCATCAGCAGTAAGAATAGGAAGGCCAGATTGAAATTTACAAAGAAGTACAGAGATGAGCCGCAAAGGTTTTGAAACACAATCTTATGTCCATAAGATTGTCTTTCAAAACCTTTGCTGAGACCAAGATTAATCTCTAGCAAAGTGATGGAAAGGCCAAAGTGTGGAGAAAGAAAGGAACTGCTTTTGATCCGAAGCATACAAGCTCATCTGTGAAGCATGGTGGAGGTAATGTCATGGCTTGGGCGTGCATGGCTGCTTCTGGAACAGGCTCATTAATATTTATTGATGATGTAACTGATGATGGTAGCAGCAGAATGAATGAATGAATTCAGAAGTGTACAGAAACATTTTGTCCGCCAATTTACGGAGAAATGCATTGAAAACTAATCAGGAGGAAGTTTATCATGCAGCAGGACAATGACCCAAAGCACACTATCAAAAAAACAAAGGACTTCATCAGGGGGAAAAGTGGAAGGTTTTAGACTGGTCAAGTCAGTCACCTGACCTTAACCCAATAGAGCATGAATTTCACCTCCTTAAGAGGAGACTGAAGGGAGAAACACTCCGAAACAAACGGAAGCTGCGGTAAAAGCCTGGAATAGCATCACAAATGAAGAATGCAATAGTTTGGTGATGTCGATGGGTCGCAGGCTTGATGCAGTTATTGCAAGCAAGGGTTATGCCACCAAATATTAAATGCTATTAGGGGTCCAAGCCCGAAGTGGGCAACCCATAATTGCAAGGCATCGCGGTTCCCAGTACCAGCGGAGCTGGGAACCCTATTGTAATCGTTCTTGTTTTTTTTTATTTATTTTTTTTTTATTCTTCCGCCACTAATTCCACTGCTGCAGCCTAGACGGTAACTGCTAGGGACGCGAAACTCATAGGGTAGGTTCAAGCCCCTGCAAGTAACTAAGGCGCAAAAATACACACACTTCTACCACTAGGGGGCGCTATAAGCAAGGTCAACGCGTTTGGGCTTGGAACTCCCGCCTACGAAGGCGGATATCAAAAACCTTATATCCACGCGTTCGGGGGATTGAGCTGAATCTCATAGTATAGGCCACGCCCATTTCCGCCTAAACTTTCTTTTCGCTACATCGCAAAAACTGACAAACCTATTTTAATTAACTCCTCCGAAGCCACAAGTCCGATTCATTGGCACAGACCATCTCTGGACCGAGCCGAAGAAAGTTTGTAGAGGGAATTTTTATCCGACAAAAAACGGCCGAATTATAAGCTAACACATTTTTGGGGAAACGCTAAAAACAGGATGTCATGTCAGACCTTAGCTTTGCAATGCCCGATCTACACCAAACTCGGGGACCTTATCTGGCACGCCCTCCCGAGGGGCTGTGTCAAATTTGGCGTCAATCGTCCACTAGGTGGCACTATTAGTTGGAAATCAAATAACACTTAACATAACACATCTCCGTAACCGCAAGCCCCTTTCATTTATAACTCTGCTCATTTGTTCTCCACGAGCCCCCCCGGGAAATGAGAGCTAAAATTCTGAACTCTTGTCTCATATTCATCTTTTGATTTTGAACCCAAATGTCTTCAATGAACAACAAAAACAAAGGAATTTGCCATACCGTTCCAATACTTTTGGAGGGGACTGTACCAGAATCAATCCAGTGATCATCAGACTTAGATGTTACAGTGTGTCTTCATTTGCTCTGCAGAGATTTAATATGCTTTTAATACGCTGTTAATGTAAAGTGAAAGTGATTCACTTGCCGGCTTGTTAAAGAGTAGAAAATGCAGATAAGAGACTGGTTAAGTTATGAAGGTATGAATGGAAAATGTAGCGACATTAAAAGTAGATTACTGGCCCAAAGAAAATCCTGGGGTAGGCTACAGATTAAAAGTACAGTTTTAAAAAAGGAACGTGAAAAGGTGACTTATTTTACTTTATTTATTTATTTAACAAATTTGTGTTACTTGTAACAAGTTACTACCCACCCTGCTGCAGGCGTCCTCACTGCGGTCTTCAGGTAGGCTATAAATAACAGCAGCACAAAAGAAACGTAATATTGAGGCACTTTGCTGCACCTGCCTTGAGCAAACTCTTTCTTTTTTCTCCCTTAAGTTTAAGTAAAAGTAAAAGTGAGGGGGACAAAACATAGATTTTGGTCTTGCAAAGCAGAAACACAATGCTACTGACAGAGTTTTTGAGTTGGTATTTTTATTAAAATATTCTGTACCGTGCAAATAACACTTAGGCTATCTGCCTACACTTTTAGGCTATGCATGTCGCCGCGTTTACTTTGCAACGACTCCCAGTCTGTTTTCCGCCACAGTCCCGTGTTACATTCAGTAACAGTCCCAGCTCGTTATTCATGCGTGCAAACAAAATCTGGTCTGATTCTTCATCTGCATTTCTTTATTCTTTCGCCAAATCTTCTGTAACTATGGAATACATCACCTGCTTCATGTTTACACCGGCACACGCATGCCCAGTGGACCCGAACAGCAAATAGATGTGAGTTTTCAGTCGTTTTAATGTAGACGGAGATCACCTCTGATACGCAGCAAAAACGCTGGTGCAGACGGAGATTGTATTTGTTTTAATTCTCCATTTGTAAACTAAAAAGGAGTAGTGTGGGTGAGGCTTTAGATGAGAACCAATTTCCCATTATTTGTGGCAAAGCTGCATCTTACAATTTCGCACCAATAAAAAGAGGAAATACAACTTCTTTATTGGTGTATGAATATATTCTCTTGGTCTCCAACCTGGACATGTATATGCTGTCTAACAGCTGGATATGGCACATCTCTCTAGTCTGAAGATCTTGCTGATCTGGGGTGTTATAATCGGTTTGGCCAACTGTAAGTAACTATGTGTATTATTTTAAATAAAATACAATCTGCTGAGGAATGGCCTACAGGTAGTTAATAAAATACATGCTTTTGGTATTCTTGTAAGAGGGTATAGAAGTGTCTGTCACATGTTAATGTTTTTTTATTGAGTACCTCCACAGTGTGAGTTTCATTTTCATTTTTAACAGATCAATATTTTATATTGGTTTATAGTAGTAGATATATCAATGGATTAATGGATGCAGATTATGCAGGTTAAATAAGCATGAAAACCACCAGGCCCATAGTGCATGCATGAATATAGCAAAGGTGTGTATCTGGACAATTTGGCTAATGGATGTTTTTAAACTTAAAACCTTCATGAAATAGCTCTAAAATGTACACTAAGTAGCCACTATATAAAGGCACACCTGCACAACGTAATGTAATCTAATGCAACACTTCTGCCATAAAGTCCTTAGCCCCTCTAATCACAAACAAGCTCTTCTAATATTCGATTTACTGTCGTGACCCTTGTGTTCATATGCAACTAATTTGCAACCATGAGTTTCATTTACTGACAACCTTCAGTTTACACAGAAGACATCATAAGATTGTTTTTGCAGCCCGAATAGTACTCCTCAATTGACACAAGGCAAGTAGAACACTTACCATTTTTAACCTCCAGTAGCCCACGTATGAAATAGTTATTAGCACCTGAATGAATGTCATACCTAAAATGGCACTCAGAGAGCACAGACCTCTGTCAAGGTCAATTATCCAGTCTTCTATGAAATGCAAATCTGTAAGCACAATCACAGTATGTCTCTATATAGTTCCACAGCTATAGGAATTACAGAACACAGTATACTTTGTTAATTGTTTAGTTCCAACGGATTCGTGGGCTGTTTTATGTATTTTATTTATGTTATTTCTTCCTTTCACCAAATTCCTAAATTCAAGCAATTTACATCAAAGAGCTCCTTCTCAACGTAATGGAAAAATGGAAACAATGCAACAATCTCCATTACGATTACTATTTACTCAGAACTGTAGTAACCTACTTTAAATTCTGTTCTATGGTGTAAGTTGAACTTGATGTTTTGCTTTGTGTACTCTGTAAATCAGTTTTGTTTTGAATAGAAGCTTTTATTTGCTCTGAATGTGTCCAAATCTAAACACAAAAAGTAACATGGACAAATGCTGACATCCTTGTGTCTCTTTATGCAGTATACTGTACTCTGATATAAGAAAAAACTGCAATGATTTACACATTTGCATTGAAACCGAAATAATCGTTTTTCCTCCTCTTTCTTTCTGCAAATAATGCACATTTTTAGCAGCATAAACATGCTCTAAAACTCATTAAACTTTGCACAAACTTCAAACGTGGTAAAAATGCATATGTCCTAGGTTGTTGTGCAAGGCAAGGCAAAATGGCTCGCTAGCGCCCCCTAAAGGGCAGCCCACAGGCCACGTTTCACCAAAATGTATGCAATTTTTGTGGCAGATGTATAATGTCCAGACCTACAAAAAAGCCTCTTGGAGCAAAACCATCCACGACAGGAAGTCAGGCATTTTACACGTTCCGTACTTTAACAAACTCCTCCTAGGGAATCAGTCCAATCAACTTGAATTAAATTTTCTCTGTGCAGTTTTATTACACGAATGATTAAAAGTTGTACAAAACCAGCAACCAACATCAGAAGCATCTTAACTGGGCTAAGGAGAAAGAGAATTGGACCTCTTTTCAGATGAAAGTAAATTTTGCATTTCATCTGGAAATCAAGGTCCCAGATTCTGGAGGACGAGTGGAGAGGCACAGAATCCATGTTGCTTGAAGTCCAGTGTGACGTTTCCAAGTCCAGAGTCAATGCAGCTGTCTACCAGGAGATTTAAGGGCACTACATGCTTCCATCTGCTGACAAGCTTTATGAAGATGCTGATTTCCTTTTCCAGCAGGACTTGGCACCTGCCCACAGTGCCAAAAAGACTACTAACTGGTTTGCTGACCATGGTATTACTGTGCTTGATTGGCCAGCCAACTTGCCTGACCTGAACGCTATAGAGAATCTATGGGGTATTGTCAAAAGGGAAAATGAGAAACACCAGACCCAACAATACAGACGAGCTAAGTACCCTATCAAAGCAACCTGGGGTTCCACAACACCTCAACAGTACTACTGTCACGATCCTGTCCTCAGCTTGTCTGGGTTATAATATTTTGGTCATGCCTTCTCTGTATGTTGATTTTGGTTTCTCTGTGTCTGGGTTTTGGGTTTCAGTCCTGTCTGTCTGTAGTCTTGTATCCAGTCTTCTGCTTGTTCTGTGTGGTGGTTCTGGTCTGATCTGTCCTGTTATCTCGGTGTCTGCCTTAGTACTTGTTTAGTTCTCTTCCTGTCTCTCATGTGTTTGTTCTGTACAATTGTGCTTGGGTTCTGTCTGTTTGCTAGGTGTCAATTTATGTTCTCTGCCAGTTTCATTTATTAATCTGTGTAGCCATTATTATTTTATTCATCCGCATCTTTAAGTTACTTCATATCTGTCTTGTCTCGTATCTTAGGTCCTAGTTCGGTGTCTTAGTTCTTAGTCCTGTACCTTAGTTCCTGTATCTTAGTTCATGTCTTAAGTGTTTGCCCATGTCTGCTCTGAGTTCTGTTTAAATCTTAGCTTCAGTCTGTATTCCTTGTGGGTGTTAGTTTATTTGTGATCTGTCTGCTTGTGTCTGTATTAGTTGATTTATTTTACTCTGATATGTTTAGTGTTGAGTAACTTGTGTTAGGTCTGTTCCCCCTCAGTAATTTGCCTGCCTGCCTGTCTCTGTTTTCCCCTGCTGTCTCTCTGCCTGCCTGTCTCGTTAGTCCTGATACCTGTGACCTGTGTTGCTCCCGCCCTGCTCGTTGGCACCTGTGTATAAATGTTTGGTGTATCTATTCATTCCCTGTCCAGTCAATGTTGCATGTATGGTCTGTCATTTGTAGAGTGTTTACACTCAGTTGTGTCTTGTGTTTGGAGTGTTCTGCCTGTTCCTCTGCTGTTAAGCCTGTTGGATTTTGGACACCTCTACTGCCTGTAAGCCTGAGATCCTGGTTTTTGTTGGTATAAAAAACCCTGAACTCAATCTCTGCTCCAGTGTCTTGTGTTTGGGCTCTCATATCCTCTGCACTTACCCTCCAAATCCTGACAGCTACAGGCTGATTCCCTCCATGCCACGCCACATTGATACAGTAAATCGTGCAAAAGGAACCCGCCATCTACTGGTAGAAAGTAACTACTTCTATGCTCTGATGAACTACTCCCAGCTGGTTGGCCACAACCACTTCAAACTTATCTCAGACAACCCTTAAGACATTGATGTTGTTATCTTCTGAAGCTCGTGAGTTTTCCTTTTATGGCACGTCCGTGGCGTGGCGGCGTAATGGCATGCTTTGACATTAAAAAGGAAATTGTTGTAACTTTACTGTACATGCTCAAATCTGGACATAATGTCACGTGTTTCATAACAGTCCTGCCCTGAACACATGTACATGTCAGTATTCATTCATACTCATAGCGCCACCTAGTGGAAACCGATAGCGATCCTTCAACAAATCAGACCCCATGTCCCGTTTGACATACGCCTTTTTTCCATTACCAGTACCAGCTCAACTGACCTTGACTCGATTCTACACTCAACTCGGTTTGGCCCGCTGTCCTACATTTTCCATTGCAGATAGTACCCAAAGATAGTACCCCTCAATGTAGTCGGTCGTTATAGCAACGTCACATACAACTGCCGTGACGTAATGTTCAATGCAACACACACACCAGTGATCCACATACAGGTGTCTCTTGATTTAAGTTAAAATGTTTCATTCAACATTACTTACAATGTAAATACAGATAAGCTGTACGAAAACCTTACAGCTGTGTTTTCCTCTGCAGTTGTCTGAGTGACAGTGGGACCAGAGGGCTCTGTGAGCAGGCGCGGGCCGGCCTCGCAAGCTCCTCCAGCAAGGTTGGTGCAGGCTTCACCCGCTACCACTTGCGGAGCTCCTCAACTCCAAAAACTTTCAAGCACATTTTTGTTCCGCCATCACTTTTCGCAAAACTGTCAATATTCAAAATCTGCAAAGTTGATTTCTCACCTCAAAACTTGTCAGAAGTGGATTTAGTGATGAAATAACGTATGAAAAATATAAATAACTTTCAGTTGCTGGCCTCTGTGTTGCGTGCGCAATGATGATGCAGTGAATAGTGACAATTCTCTCTGACCAATCAGTAGTCTGCTGTGTTTTCACGTCACATTATAATATCGCCTCAGCTTGCTTGGAACCTTGATGGAGGTGATATGAAAAAACTACCTGGTAGCAGGTACAAGTACAACTTTTCCACAATGGAAAACCAAAAAAAGACGAGTACAGTCAAGACGAGTCAAGTCAAGTCAAGCTGGTACCATGCAGTGGAAAAGGGGCTCTAGAGGCACATAATGTTGGCGCCGAATGTATCTTAACAAGACACACAAATCCAACAGGAAGTCAGCTATTGGGATTTGAAAGTGAAATTTTAGCCTAATTTCTCCGTTCACAGGCTCTGAACTTTAATAAACTCCTCCTACAGAATTAATCGATCAAATCTTTGCAGTACATTGAAAAGACACTGACGATAAAAAGTTGTGCTATCTGTGAGTTTTCGTCAAAGGGTGTGTCCGTGGCGTAGCATTGAAAATCGGATGCTCAAATCTGCACCAAATGCTTTATAACAGTCTTGCCCTGAACACATCTATACAATATTCACTCAATGGCATAGCACCACCTGCTGGCAACAGGAAGTAAGCCCTGTGTAAAAAAAAAAGAAAAAAAAAAGTCATTTGATTTAAATTACATTTTCACAGTGTGGTCCACACTTCATTTTGGTTTTGAAAAGCCCGGATCTCAGAAGAATTTTTAAAAAACAAACAACAAAAGACTGAAAATTGAACTACTCGCTTAACTAACGTTACCTGTGCGGGAGCGAGTGAGAGCTACATTCTCCATTCATACCTTCATAACTTAACCAATCTGTAATCTGCATTTTGTTTTATTAACCGAAATGTGCTGTCATCCAGGCTGTGTGCGTAAGTTACGCAGTAAAGCGCTGGTCAGGCGCTTGTCACAGTCAGTGACAGAGCTGGGCAGATGCAAACATTTAGAAAATCAGGCAAATATCTTTTCAGTTTAAGGCTTTATGTTCTACTAATACAACTGAAATCTAGTGAGCGCACACTATGGCACTGGTGACCGTGTTGGAAAGCAGCCTGCGTCGCTCTTTAACAAGCCGGCAGAGCAAATGAAGACTAGCCTACACACTGTAAGATCTATGTCAGACGATCACTGCATTGATTGAGATATGTCCTGTTCTTGACTTTGGACATAAGCCTGTTTCTTTTCTTTAATACACATTGGTTACTATTTGTTTTATAGCGATGTCCAACAGTGAGCACTAATCTTTCACTCAGCAGCTACCAGCTGTTATTTATTTTTGAGATGCACAGAGAGAGAGAGAGAGAGAGAGAGAGAAAATGGTGGATAAAATAGTCATGTTAGGTTTTACGCATGACGCACAGCTTCCTCTGTATGCAGGTTTACCTGTTTACCTGCTTCAACAACGAGCTGCTCTCGTGTTACTTCCACAATAATTCTTTGCGTTGTGAAGATTATTTAGATGCTTCAGGAATAATCACATTGTATTGGCAGCCTGTGCTACTGCAAAGTAAGCGGTTAGGTTGGCTCTCTCTCTCTCTCTCTCTTTCTTTCTCTTGAACACCACTGCACAAATCAAATCTCTCCAACACAACGCTGTCAATGTTGAAGACCCACCACTTTTCAACACAAAGTGACTGTCATTCATTTAAACATTTCCATGCTCGCAGTAATGTCAACACTGTTAACATTTATGCTGCAAAACAAAACAAAATTAAAGCTGCAAGCAGCATTGGGCGGGCCGTCACATGTATAGCGCGTCGAGGTGTGAGGCCACCACATTTCACATTCAGGAGCTCTGCCGGTGTGGCTGTTAATTTGCCTCACGCTTTGGACGCTGCACAAAGGTGTTAATCATCACTTCTTGTGTCCCCTTTGGCGCTACATAGCAGGGCTGCTGTGACTGTTCTGGTGGGCTGGTCTGGATCAAAGTCCAGGGCCATTTTTTACTCCCAGTTTCTCCATGCTTCTACCTTTGTTAGGTATGCTACATAGTTAAATTGTTTATTTTTTTTGTCGTTTTTTTTTTGGTTGATATATGATCAGGAATCAGTGTTTTATTTTGAAATGCCGCATCACAGTTTTGATGGTGTCTCATGCAGCAATGCTGTTTATCTATTACAGAGGGAATATTGAACTTAAATTAAACTTTTTTATTAAATCGCAATTCTAATCATGATCGCAATATTTGTCAGGAAATCTTTTTTAGATTTTTTCCATAAATCATCAACCCTATAGGTACTCTACAATCATCGTCATAGGAAAAAATTTCACTTCACACTTTAATTAAACTTAACACATGAAAAAAATCACTTTGTATTGGTTTTTGTTTCTTTCTTTTTCTATATTATTAAATGCAGTATACTGTACTGTAGGGCGGCTGTGGCTCAGGAGCTAGAGCGAGTTGCCCGTTAATCAGGAGGTTGGCGGTTCCTCCAGCTGCATGTCGAAGTATACTGAATCCCGAATTGCCTCTGGTGGCTGTTCCGCCAGTGTATGATTGTGTGTGAATGTTAGTTTCTGTTTGAGCACTTAGGCTCAGTGAATGAATGTGTGTGAATGTTAGTTTCTGTTTGAGCACTTAGGCTCAGTGTATGAATGTGTGTGACTGGTGAATGCAGATGTAGTGTAAAAGCGCTTTGAGTGGTCAAAAAGACTAGAAAGGTGCTATACAAATACGGAGCATTTACTGTTTTATGACACAAGAATTGCAAAGCTTTAGTTTTTTTTCTAATTTGTAATTGCAGGTCAAGACCAAAAATTTGAGTGGCAATACTAAATTAACAAATTCAATTGTTATCATAATTAATAAAATGTTTGTGCTATACCTTGTAAAATACCTGACAGAATTATATTTCACATATATACATAAATATATATAAATCACTCTTATAAGTAGTTTGGGGTCCATTGACCTCCATTTTAGTGAGGAATAATTACAACATAAACTACATGTGGAAACAGTTATTCATGATGAACAGGTGAAAATGATGTCCACGTATTGCAACATTCCCTGACACAAGGTTTGTCCACAGTATTTTAGGGGAGGAATGTGGGGCTGCAGTTAACCTTACCTACACAGATATTTATGTTATGTTGTTATGTTATGTTAAAACATGTAAATTGCATTCTAGTTTGTGCTCAAGTGTTAGTTTTGCCAAAACAGTATGAAATGCTTATGTTCATACAGTGTGCAGCTGATCTACAAAGGGAATTTTCATTCACAAGTCCAATACAGGAATTAATGTGACATTCATATAGTGCATGGAAAAGAAAACACCTTTTGCAGGTCAAACTTTTGTCCCAGGTGTTTACCTTTTAATTCTCAATAATGAAAAGTAGACCCTTAAATCATGGGGAAATTTTATATATATTATATGTATCACATTATATACAGTGATAAACCATTGCATGTTTGCACAATGAAATGTATTCACCTTTCAGCTTCCTGTCTAATTTTCAAAGTGAGCACAGGTTAAGAACAAGACAGATTTCTAAACTGATGCTGTGATTGCTCCCTTTTTTTTGTCAAGTTTTACTCTAAGATATGTAATCTTTTCTGAATTAGAATTAGAAGTTGCAGTTCTGTGTCGAGTGTTGTTGTTAGTATTTAGGTGACACTGATAATGCAGCCAGTGAAATAGTTGGTACTCCACAATCATTATCAGTGAAAAGAAAGACTGGAATTTCATGCTTCTATAAATGTAATGCTTGCAAAATTTTACTTTTTATTGATATTTGTTTGTTTATTTTTCTGCATTATTATATCCAGTATACTGTACTCTTTTATGACAAAAAAAGCTGCAATAATTTATTTATTTTTCCTTATTAATTTTTAGGTTCAGATGAAGGCGGAATAGGTGAGTGGCAATAGTAAATTAACAAATTTAATTGTTTACCTAATTAATAAAATCTTTATTTCTAATTATGCCACCGTCTGTGCTATACCTTGTGCAATATCCCACTACCCCACAGTCTCTTTACACTGTATCATCTCTTCGTGGACACTGCAGCACCAAACACATGGTAGCCCCACATTCCTCCACAGTCCTTTGGTGGAGTTATGTTGATACAGTGTGCAGCTGATCTGCATTGGGGGATTTTCATTAACATTCAAGTTGGAAAAGAAAAGGCCCTTTGCATGTCAATCTTCCCTTTTAATTCTTAGTTGGCTTGCTTTTAAGCTGAGCTAAATCAAACTAACAATAACTTGTTGCATAGCATCAATCCCAATAGTTATATGCATTGATGATCCATTGCATGTTTGCACAATGAAATGTATTCACCTTTCTGCCTCCTGTCTAATTTTGCAAAGTGAGTATAAGTTAAGGACAAGAAAGATTTCAACACTGATGTTGTGATTGCCCCTTTAAACCTCTTTCATGTTTTTTGTAAAGTTATATCTAAGATCAGTTGTAATGATATTTAAACGCATTAAATCTTATTTTGGGAAATGTTCAGGTCAAACAAATGGAGTCCAGAGTATTTAAAGCACAAGAGTTAGAATTAGAAAATAGGCTGTAATGATATTTAGATGTTTTTAATATTTTGGGAAACTTTTAGCTCAAACAAAGTCTGGAGAATTTAAAGTTTAAAGTTTTTAGTATTTAAGTGAGTCAAATTCTGCGGTATGGATGCAACTTTTCTTCATCACAGGAGCAAGTAAGTCACTGATTTGCAGTCAGTGAAACATGAATCCTAATATTTCCTAAAAGCGGGTACTCTACAATCATCAGTGATCGGAAGAAAATGCGTTTGAACACGTTTTCTGGAAAATCTTATGAAAACCTTATTTCCATCATCTTTATCCTCTGATCCTGGCTTTATAGAAATAAGCTGTGAGAGGTTACCCTACAGTTTCTTTGAGAAAGCTATAGTAAAAACATGTAATCAAAGTTGAGGCCAAACTTGTCTTTCAATGTCTTCATCAACTCTGGTTTAATAATAGATTATATATTTTCTATTTAGCCAGTACTATGTTTATATATTGAATCCAATTTACTCTGTGAAGAAGCTAAGTGAGGTGGCTATTGGTGCAACATTTTGCCAGCACTTTACCACTGTTGACATCATCGTGTTGATGTTGACAACCTTGCTTGTGTTTTGACAAAGAAAGACAGCAAAGTCCCAAAACAAGAAGTATTTAAACTCATAGCTACAGTTCAGCTCAGCTTGATTACATTTCTGCTATTTTAGCTGTAGAATCCCACTGAACAGCTGAATACTGCTTTTCCTGCTCTGAATATAAATTTGTTCTGCCCAGTACAACTATTGCTTTTGAGAACCTCGCCATTTTTTCTTCTTAATACAAATGTGTAGTAGACATAACTTAAGAATTGGGATTGACAAGTAGCAACACCATCTTTGTAACAAGAGGAAACAGGATTTATGTGGTCATCATCTTTAGAAGCAAAATGCTACATGTAGAAGCTCAGGAACCTTAGAAACAGCTGTAAAACTAGATACATGTTTAGATTGCTTTGCTTCCCTCAATCTTTACCAACTAACTTCAATAATTTCTTCATCTAAACCATCAACCTGCCTCTTAGACCCCATCCCAACTAGGCTGCTTAAAGAAGTTTTACCCTTCTAAGTACCCGTCAGCACTTCTCTCCTAGTGTTGAGTTTTAAAAAGTTACAACATACTTAATGTACTCCAGTGTTTCAGTGCTTTCTTCAAATGTAAACCTGCTGGGTTTTAGGCCAGACAATTGCATTAGAATGTTGATTAAACCATTGTTTGTATCCTCTTTGTAATGTAAAGAAAACTGACACCTCTTTGTTTAGTGCCAGAAGGACAGTTTTTCGATTGTTTCATTGACACTTAAGACAGGGTGTCAACCATTTTGTAGACAAGCCCTGTTGTTCTCCATGATTAGTTTAGAGCAAAAGACTGTTTATTCCTGTAGATTGAAGGGGGTTTCACGTCTGGGAATTGGCGCTCTTTTGTTCGACCAAAAGTACCATAGAGCAGTAAGGTACACCCTTCCTAATTGGGTGACGAAGAAGTAACCAAATGACCAATGGCTTTGGTCCTGAGCCATTTGAAGGAAAAGACCCGCCCACATACCTGGAGGATATTAACAATTAGTTTTGTGAGAATCAGGACTGTAAGCTGTAAATCTGAAAAGAGGAACAACTTTCTAGTCCACTGCAGTGTTATTTGTTTGTTCTGTAATGCCATCTCTTTATTCACTAATTTTTGTAATTAAATTTTTTTGTTAATTTTCATTGGACTGAGCCTCTCCTTTCTCAAAATCTGAAAAAACGCAACACTAGATATGATCAATTGGAAACATTAGCATTGCTTTCAGCTTGATATCTTTCTGAAATAGTAGTTAGGCTTACATCAGGTAAGAGTATTGGCAGTAAAGTATTTTGAGAAGGTGACCTCCAGCATGCTCTCCATCCTACAGCCACTACTCTTCCTGCAAACAACTTACATGCATCTTCACCCTCAACCACTGAGAAATCACTCTCTCCAACCACAAACCAGACCACAACTCCAATCACCACCACAGTGTCTACTAACATCATTGGATTTTTCTTATTTAGACCTATTTGTTCTAATACAGGACTATGATAAGACTTACATATATGTGTTATTCGTATAAGTGCAGACAACAATTTCTACCACTAGCACTGCTAAGGAATGGGTTATAAGAAGTTCATAAAACACAGACACTTGCTTCACTTGCAAGTTGTTTGGAAGAATATTTCAACATTTTATAATCTCATTAATATTTTGTTGTTTTCTAATCTCATTTGAATGTGCTCTCCAGCCACCACAAATGCCCCTCCATCTCCACATTGTGAGTATCAGTGTTTCTTTCTTTCAAGATATAATATATCTCATCATTACACTCATCTTAACAAACATTTGTACTAATTGTATTGGTTTACAGTCTTACTCTGCATTGTTTCTCTCTGACTTTGCAATTAATATAATTAAAGTTGATTTATACAGGATTACATTTTGTTTCATACTCTGGAGCATGTTCAGCATCTACATGAACAAACTGAGATTTAAAAATGTCATCAGGTGGTTTATATTAACCAAGAGATTTTGATGATTCTGTTAATTTTGTGTGCAGGTTTTTACACTGTTATGAGCATCAAGGGTGGCTTCCAGATTAACATTACAAGCTCTACCAATGGTACCTACACCATAAACATTAAAGAGAAGGGCTCACCTGAAATTGTAAAGAAATCCAACGTTCAGCACTCCAATCAAAACACAGCACATAATATCCTGACACATAAACACCTGAAGCCCTGCACTGAATATAAGCTTAATGTGGCTTTTATTGAACTGAATGCGAGCAAAGAAACCCCCTGTAACGATGCTGGAAATGAAATCACAAAGACAATTGGAATGCGTAAGTAACAATAATTCATACTTTTGAACTGCATCTTACTTTTGTTTTTTTGCTTTAAGAAACAAGACAGAGAGATATTTGTGCATCATTTCAGGTAAAGATGACATTAAAGAAGTCAACTGCACCCCTGGATACGTTTGTTACCGTAGTGATTGGAACATCAGCTCTTCACTGTCAACATCAAATCACATTCAAGCTGAGCCATGCAAAAGTGACAATAAAATATTGTGTATCATACCTCGTTATGATGACATCTGCTCAGATTTGACCACAACCTTCACTTCAGGAAACTGTTCAAACTCCTTTAGCCTCACCAAAAGCATCCCTGTTGGTATGTAAAGTAGGTTTCTCCTGTGTTTTGAATTGCATTTACTCAGTCATGTTTAATGTATGTGCTATTTTCTTTTTTCCACAGATTTCTTAAATTCAAGTAAAATAAGTCAGACTGTTCCCACTGGACTTCCTGCAGAAATAGAAACAACATTTCCTCCAAACTGTCATGATCTCACCGCCAATTACACCTGTTGGGGTGAGTGAAGTAAAGTATTCTGTGGATTAGTTCTGAAGAGAACATTTATTTTTGACATTTTCTCTGAATGTGTCGATATTTTAATCTATTCTAACTCTAAAAAAATGAAACCAATGATGAAACTACCAGTTGTTGAAGAAATGTGGTCATCCTTGTGTCTCCTCAGAAAGTGGAAAACTCAATGAGCCCAAGAAATTGCCTGAGTTGGAGCACAACTGAGATCAGCTTCGAGGTTGACTGTGGTATGTTGATATTCACTTTACCTCAGTACAATGATAAGAACAACAAGCTTGTATCCTGCAATAACTATGGAGAAAAGGACAACACCAGATAGTCAGTGATACAGATGTCTAATGTGTTCTAACAGATCTTACAATTAACCCAATGCCGAGTGCAACCAATACCTCCATTGTGTTGAGTTGGACCACGACCAGTAACAACTGTCAAGATGTCCTTTCTCATCTTCAGAAGCTTTCTTATGGCTGCAGCTGTGACTCTAATTCCAAACAGAAACCCACAAGTAAGTAAAATTATTCAGATTAAGTAATTGTTTGATTCATTTTATAGGAATGCACTTTTGGAAGTCTTTGAAGATCATTTTACTGGTTAGTTTACCTAAATACTTAA
>NC_060154.1:9872969-9873662 GCF_021292245.1 Micropterus dolomieu
CTGTTCAAACTCCTTTAGCCTCACCAAAAGCATCCCTGTTGGTATGTACAGTAGGTTTCTCCTGTGTTTTGAATTGCATTTACTCAGTCATGTTTAATGTATGTGCTATTTTCTTTTTTCCACAGATTTCTTAAATTCAAGTAAAATAAGTCAGACTGTTCCCACTGGACTTCCTGCAGAAATAGAAACAACATTTCCTCCAAACTGTCATGATCTCACCGCCAATTACACCTGTTGGGGTGAGTGAAGTAAAGTATTCTGTGGATTAGTTCTGAAGAGAACATTTATTAACAGTTTGGCCTTCCAAAGACCGCACACCCAAACACAAGAAAAGCAATCTAGTGTATGCGGTCCAATGCAGTGAGGAATGCACAGACCTGTATATTGGGGAGACTAAACAACCACTACACAAACGCATGGTTCAACACAGAAGGGCCAACTCCTCAGGTCAAGACTCTGCAGTCTACTTACATCTGAAGGACAGAGGACACTCGTTTGAGGACCACCAGGTGTACATTTTAGACAGAGAAGATGGATGGTTTGAAAGAGGTGTCAAGGAAGCCATCTACACCAGGGTTGAGAAGCCGTCATTGAACAGGGGAGGGGGTCTACGCCACCACTTATCCCCCACTTACAATGCTGTCCTTTCATCACTTCCCAGGAAACTCAACAAACGTAACCTATTGACCTCAG
>NC_060154.1:9873762-9874636 GCF_021292245.1 Micropterus dolomieu
ATTATTCAGATTAAGTAATTGTTTGATTCATTTTATAGGAATGCACTTTTGGAAGTCTTTGAAGATCATTTTACTGGTTAGTTTACCTAAATACTTAAGTAAATGGTGGACACGTGAATCACCTATGGATCTACAGTGGTCCATGCTAACACTTTAGCATGCTGAGTAAGTAAGTGTAAATAACCTAAGATGTTATAACAAGTCACAGTTTGGAGGATTTACAAAATTAACATGAATTAAGATGTCTATGAAGATTCTCAGTCATCCAGGTCATAGTTATCCAACGAAGGTTAAAATCAAGGGCAACTGGACTTGGTTGAAGATACTGGAAGACGATTTAACCTCAGTGGGGTCGTTATCCCGGGTCATCGATACCGCTGGTTCATTAGTGTTCCTTGTTGCTGTGACGACAGTCGTTACAGTCGTTAAGACTACCTGTGGCCAAGACTGAACGACCAGTCCACAGAGTTCACACGAGAAGATGTTCACAACAACAGTTTGGCCTTCCAAAGACCGCACACCCAAACACAAGAAAAGCAATCTAGTGTATGCGGTCCAATGCAGTGAGGAATGCACAGACCTGTATATTGGGGAGACTAAACAACCACTACACAAACGCATGGTTCAACACAGAAGGGCCAACTCCTCAGGTCAAGACTCTGCAGTCTACTTACATCTGAAGGACAGAGGACACTCGTTTGAGGACCACCAGGTGTACATTTTAGACAGAGAAGATGGATGGTTTGAAAGAGGTGTCAAGGAAGCCATCTACACCAGGGTTGAGAAGCCGTCATTGAACAGGGGAGGGGGTCTACGCCACCACTTATCCCCCACTTACAATGCTGTCCTTTCATCACTTCCCAGGAAACTCAAC
>NC_060154.1:9874736-9892665 GCF_021292245.1 Micropterus dolomieu
ACTAAACAACCACTACACAAACGCATGGTTCAACACAGAAGGGCCAACTCCTCAGGTCAAGACTCTGCAGTCTACTTACATCTGAAGGACAGAGGACACTCGTTTGAGGACCACCAGGTGTACATTTTAGACAGAGAAGATGGATGGTTTGAAAGAGGTGTCAAGGAAGCCATCTACACCAGGGTTGAGAAGCCGTCATTGAACAGGGGAGGGGGTCTACGCCACCACTTATCCCCCACTTACAATGCTGTCCTTTCATCACTTCCCAGGAAACTCAACAAACGTAACCTATTGACCTCAGGTGAAAATACCAACGATGGTCGTTCAGTCTTGGCCACAGGTAGTCTTAACGACTGTAATGACTGTCGTCACAGCAACAAGGAACACTAACGAACCAGCGGTATCGATGACCCGGGCCAACGACCCCACTGAGGTTAAATAGCTGAGTTTCCCTGCCAGTCAGTCAGAACTGAAGAAGTCCTTTGGATGAGGGACGAAACGTCTTCCAGTATCTTCAACCAAGTCCAGTTGCCCTTGATTTTAACATTCGTTGGATAACATGAATTAAGAAACAGAAACAACATTAAAATGTCAGAGTTTAATATCATTGTTTCTTGAGGTCAGAAAGGTCAGAAAAAAAGTATTTACAGCTAAAACTTCAGCTTCACAGTAAATGATTAGCTGGTTGTTTACTGGAAATAATTCTAAAATAAATAAAAAATACATATTAGCTTCAACTTTTAATTTTCTTGGTTTCCTTCCCCAATAGCACATAATGTATACTAAAGGTAGGATCAGAGCTGATGATGTACCAATGACACATGGATGACATTGATTGACGGACATTTGTGTGATCCTTTAATTGTGTCTCTGTTGTCTTGTTATTCAATCAAACACAACAAAACAGCTGATGAAACTATCTTGCAGTTGCAGTGAACACACATCCACAAACAGGAACATGTCATTTTACTGGACTGACACCATACACCGACTATAACTGTAAAGTCCAACTCACCTACAACAAGAAGAACGTTGGCAAACCAGCTGAAGTGAAACAGAAAACTGCGATTGGAAGTAAGTGTCCACATCTTTTGGAGAAGATTACAGTCAACATCTATATAATACAAAAAGACTATCCTAACAATTTTTTTGTGAAGATTGTGTATGTCGCATGCTGTTGAATATCCGGGATATGTTTTACTGTAACCACCAACAGTGATATGAAATATACGCGCTCGCATGTACACAACATGTACCAGGATCACAGTAATTTTAGACTTAAAATTCCAATAACATTGTTCTCAGTGTAATTCTCTGTGACTCACTAAAAGCTAGGCTTCTCAGCTAAAAATCTATGCTAACGATTCTTGCTTAAACCAAACATAGATCAAACACCTTGAGCTTGTAGCAAAACAACAGTATCTGTCTAAACATGGTGCATGCCTGCAGTCACAGCCAGCCAGATATTTCTCATCTCATCATACAGACACAATCAACCACTCAAATTACAACAACCTAGTTAGGTCTAGACTAGTTAGGTAATACCCACTAAACTAGCATTTTTCATCATACAATGTTAACAACTGCAGATGAATTATACTTCACGCACAGACCTTACAGATGTCAGCTGTGTAACTCATATAGTAGTATGATCCAAACTCACGGGATAACCCCTTGGACAACAATAAAAACAAATGTACATTTATTCATTTACAACCATGAATTGTGTCTTACCTTAGCTGTTTTTGTAGGTTTAGTCAAAATACACAAAGTACTGTTTACTTGCTCTGATAGCATAGCTCCATCTTGTAAACTTTCCGCCTGCCCTCCCGCACCCTTTAGTTTTATTTGAACAGATTCGTCTTTCTCGCCATTTAAAAACAATGCTGTTCTGTTCTGAGACGATTAATTTGATATCTGACACATCACTGTGGGATCTTATATTCTCAAGTTATCTGCCTGTATTGGATGGAGTTCATAGGAATATTGATCAATATTAATTTTATCTATATAATGATTTTGGGAGTTTTATGTTATTGTAACATGATTGTATGGAAATAAATAGTGTTAAATAGTGTGAAGAAAAACTCCCATGGTAAATGTAGGCCTACATATGTAAATAGTCTACAAATTGTATCATAAGTGTTGTATTTTAGTTTACATTTATATTACATTGCATTTACTCATTTGGCAGATGCTTTTATCCAAAGCGACTTATATTTGAGGAACAACATACAAGCATCAATAAGGCATTAATACAGTAAGTGAAATACTAGTAAGAGCAGCAATAAATACTAGTAAGAGCTAAAAGCAGGTCTGGGATCAATGGGGTAAATATCTAGGGAAAGAGTTAAGGAAATAGTGCAATCAATACAAGAAGATTGTAAGGAGAAGAAGAGCAGTGTGCATGTTAGAGGGTAGGGGGTATAGGTATTATAAGAGCAAGTGTTTTTGGAAGAGATGACTTTTCAAGTTCTTCTTGAAGTTAGAGGGACACCCCTGCTCTGATGGCATGTCGTAGCATTCAGACATTCAGTTGCATTATTATCTGCAGGATCTTGGTTATAATGGTGATATTGCCTTTGAAATTTAGATTTCATAGAGGGCATGCGTTGAAGTTACTTCCCCTCCTGAACACGCCCCCCCAAACTGGACTGAGTGGCAAAACATCTGATAACATGGCTGTGTACAGCAGTGGAAACAACGAAACCGGGAGTAAAACATGCGATTATCTGCTCAAATTAAAGGCAGGTGGACTCGACAGTTATCCTTACAGCTTAACAAAGAACCAGTGGTCCATGGACATCGAGATGTGGCCAGTAATCGAGTTTCCTAACACAATACACAAAAAACAAAGTCTGAAGGCGTATAAAAGCCTTGACGCTTGCTCGTAACGTTACTTCAAGGCAGGATTTATCGGCGAAATGAAAATGACGAGGACACCTATGGATATTTTGGTCGTCTGTGGACAGGTTTGTAAACGTTGTATTTTTTATTAGAACTTTTATTTGGAAAAAAAAACTAAGTTAGCTAACCGTAGGTCTGTTTTGTCCGGAGCTAACACTCACAAACGTTACTTAGCGATATCTTTGCAGGTGAAACACAGCCGGAGAATGAATGAGCCCCCATTGAAACCTTGGATAGCTGCAGAGAAGACAGGGACCGTTTCGACAGCTCATTGTACATGTATGGCAGGACTTCGAGAGACCTGTTCGCGTGCAGCAGCTTTGATGTTTGCAGTTATGTCCGGAGTCAGGATGCGCGATGACACACCGTGTACTTCATTGCCATGCCGGTGGCTTCAGCCAACACAAAGAAAATATCTTGCTCTGAACTGTCTTCTATAGGTATGACATGTCCCAGAACATAGAAAGGTTTTGAATCCATGACATGAATGTGATTATCGAAGCTACACGAAGGAATTCTGTGTCCTATGATGCTATACCTAAACCTACAGAAAATGAACTTGCAGACTTTCTGGACAAGCTAAAGCAGCAAACCCAAGAGCAGCTGTGCTCTCTGTAGCTCCAAAACACTCGAATTTGTCCCTGTGGCTCTGAAAGGTGTCTATCCTACACCGTTAGGACAACTTTATGAAGTTGAGAATGCTGGTCTGACCTACATTTAACTTCTTGAAAAATGTGATAAGGTCTTTGAGGATTTGAAGATCACAGACGCCCAGTGTCAGCTTGTTCAACAGGAGACAAAGGGACAGGCTTCATCAAGGATGTGGTATACCTACAGATATGGCAGGATAACCGCTTCCAAGTTTGGTGCGGTTATAAAGAGCAGTGATGATAAGCTCTTTTCTTCCCATAGTCAGCAAAGTTTACTACTGCAGCAACAAGGTATTATTTACATTTTTAGATTAAAGACAAATTATGAAGTTTCAAAAGGTTGAGGCTAGGGAATGATAAAATCTCATTAGTGCAGAGTAATGATGGACAACTAATGCAAATTTAACGTTGTGTTTTATTAAATATTTTCAGGTGGGGCATTCAGCAGGATACCAAGGCTAAGGAGGAATATGTCATCAAGACACGTCAATTCTGATGTAACCCCCACTGGGCTCTATATTTCCCAACAGTACACTCATCTTGGTGCATCACCTGATGGGAAGGTGTCTTGTGACTGTTGTGGCTCTGGGTGCCTGGAAATAAAACGCACTTACTTGGCAAAAGACAACACACCAGTTGTGGCTGGTGATAATTATTTTGGGGGGGGGGGCGCTTTAAATGTGTGTGTGTGCCGACACTTTGAAATAAAAGACAGGGAAAGCAAAAAAGGGCATTGCTAACATCACATCCAGCCAGCCACCTCCGTTTCTCATAACAAGCGCGAGTGAAGCTTTGAGTTTAGCTTCTTCCTCTATCACAGGCCTGCTGCTGGATTTGTAAATCGGGTTGGTCAGGTCGGAGATCCTTTATTCTTTTTTTTTATTCCAGCGAACGCCTTGTGAAAGGGTTTTTTTGTAAATCAATGACAGAATTTGGTTTAAATGCTGCCATTTATCTATACGAAAGTGATCACTGATTAGCCTAGCAAGGTTTTGGAAAAGTCGAAGTGACTGTGTCACCTGTGCACTCGCAGTACAGTAGTGGCCAAGAGCGTAAAGTTGAATGACAGGTGATGAGAACCAATCAGATTGGATAAAATAACATGTATCCAATTCTGATTCACCAGGGACACAGCGACCTGCGTCCAAAGGAGAATCTTTAAGAAACCAATTAGAGACCAGCTTCAAGCCACATGCTGCCTGAAAATTTAAGGACTCAGATAGATATCCATTTGTCCGGGGTACAACAGTAGACTACTTTGGGGGAACTACTGGACATTTTGAAAAGCCTCAAGTTACTTACTCTTGCTTGTATAATGTTATCTGGTATGTTTCAACCTCACATTTAAAGGAGCAGTTTGTGACACATTTCAAACAAGGTAAACATCTTTTACATTACAGTTCTAAACAAAGGTTTTACAGTTTTCTTTTTCTAATTATCTGTTAGTCTTTACATTGTTTATGAAATATAGTTGTTTAGAATGTTAAGCTTAAAAGGAGCTTTTTTCCCCAACTGGTTTTCATGTCCAAGGTTGGAAAGTAAATAGTCAAAACTGTTAGAGAAAAGTTTCAGCATACCAAAATATAATTTTATTTGTCAGGCTTACTTTACAAACGTTTCAGTCACACAATCTTCATCAGAGCATTACAGGTATGTGTCAAAATGTAAAAATATGCAGTCACTAAAAAATGTGAAAATACCAAACATTAATGTGGAAATACTGTATACATTACAGAATAAATATTTACAAAATGTACCACTTTTCCCCATTGTCTTTTTGATAAAAATCATGTCTAAGGTTAAAGTAGCTCAGTTTTAAGAGATAGTCAGTATCACAGTGAAAATCTCATGGGTTATTTGAATAACAATTTACATGAGCTTTCATATGAACTTTTATATTGTACTTTTTACATTTCTATTTTACATTTAATAACATGTTTTGCCATACCATCCAGCCCTGTACAAGATGTCCACTTCAATCTGAAGACACAATGGTTTCACACACATAACTCAGAGCACAACATGTTAACACAATCTTGTCTATAAGGTTGTCCTCCACTTTGCCATTTTGTTCCACTCTAATGAGGCTTACAGGCAGTGTTGAGCCCAGAATGTGTATTTCTGTCTCAATGTTCCAATGACTCTTTCGACATGGATCCTCACACGAGACATTTTTTAAGCAGATTCGGTTTCTTTGCGGATAAGCTGTTTCTTCCCTGGTGTGAATGGAGGTGTTATTAATTCTACACAAAATAAACCAACACTATCCTCTATCGTGAAACCCCGGTCAGCCACTATCAAGTCGCCTTGGAGGAGCTTGTCAAGGAACCCGCTGTGCTCGGTTTGTCTGTAACACGTCCACCCCAGGCCTTTGACACAAAGGAGATCCTTCCCTGTGGTGTTATTGAAATAAGAAATTTAATAGTGTTGTGTTAAATCTGAAGGTCGCTCTATGAACACCTCAAAGCAGTAAATTATGCTCACACAGCTCTTAAAAAATGTCCAAAAACACATCAGTAAGCTGCGTCTTAAGTCTTCTCTTTCCGGCCACAGTATTAGGGGATGGAGCCTGCTTGCCATTACCTATATCCAATGGTGAAAGATTCTTGATACTGTTGACTGAGGTAGCCTAAACATTCCTCAGACAGATTGAGATGCAGCTTCATCAGTGTAAGAAGTAGTTCCTGAATAGGCTTGAGGGACTGTTTTGCAGTAGCAGGAAAACCTGAAGACACATAACTCAACACTAACATGAAAGTGTTTAAAGATTTAATCTGTTCATGTAATGAGGCCATGTCATTGTGTGTCTCCTCTGTCTGGACCTCAGTGCCTTGGACTTCATCATGCTGCACCTCTGCTTGTACCTCCTGCTCTGGTGCAGGTTCAGAAGAGCTGTGGCCGCCAGCTCTCTACTTGTGTTGACAAGTCTTCTGTCAGAAACTTCTTGAGCTCGCAGATACCTTTCCAGGTTGTTGACAGCTCTAGTTTCTAGTTCGATCAGTGGTGGAGGTAAAACTGAATCAATTACTAAAGTAAGTTAGCCTAGAGGTGTGATTCAGCTACCTATATGGATGCTAACAAAGTCCTTATAGATGCTAATCATTCATCCATCAATCATCTTCACCTGCTTATCCATACAAGCTTCGGGGGGGCTAAGTAAACATAATGTCAACATAGTTTCTAGAAACTTTTAAAGTTATCTGGCTGGCTGTGTAAAACTGCTTTGAGTATCACCTTGTATGTAAAACTTTGTTTGTCTGTTAGCTAACAAATCTTCCCACATTTGTTTGTAGAACAAGGTCATAATTATGGCTTTTTGTATAAATGAAGACGCTAACGTTAAAAATTTAGTAACTTACCTGACACAAAATGGGAACTGCATATCCACGTTTTGGTGCCTAGATTCCGGTTGTTTCTGTGAATTGCAGCGATCCATTCTCTTTTCTTTTGCTTTTGGCAGTGTGTAAAAGATAGCTCTGACTTTTTGTACAGTCAATTGCACAACAGCTCTTCCCCATTTTAGATGTGTTGTTTGTGTTCTCGGTGATTAAAGCTGCCGCCGTCTTTCCGCCACTCAGTGAGCGTACTGCAGTGACTTCCGCGTACTGTGATGTCATGCGCATACCCTCTATACTAGACGAGGATGAAAATCTGATCTTTTCCTTTATTGCATCTTCATTTACTCCGGAATGGTAACATAAATAGGTTTACTTACAATGGGTTCATATTGCTTAGCTTCTGACCTATCAAAGGACAGGACGACAAATATGAATATAGGCCTAATGTTTGAGGAGTCATGTTGGGTATGTTATTGTAGGTGTTTTTTCCCGGGGGGTTTGGGCAGTTTTAAATTAAACGTGCCATCTAACATTAAATTAAGTCCGACCTACAGAGCAGATTGTCCAGACCCCTCATACAACTTCTACCAACACATAAAGGATAAAGATGAGTAGGATAAATACCAAAAAGTACAATTTTAAAACTTTCATTCATCATTTAAAGACTAAGAATACAGAATAATACAAAATGTTCTGATCTTTATATACTTTTTACTTTGGCTTGTTTTATAGGAAACTAAAACTTCATTTTAACTGTGGGTAAGCAAACAGTGTTGTAAATGAAAATGTGCTGTTTTTCTTCACTCTCTTACAGAGCCAGAACGTGTGACTAATTTGGTGGTGACTGTTCCAGAGCATAATGTGATTAAAGTAACCTGTAATGAACCAAAAACTTTAAATGGACCTGCAGTGAAATACATTGCATGTCTTGATGATTGCAGTGGAACTCTGAAGGAGATAGATAAAAATTGCAATTTTGAATTCAGAGATCTTAGCTACTCTACGACCTACACATTGAAGGTTTGTATAATCCTAATTTTTGGTTTCAGAATATTATTCCATTTGTGTTATTTCTTCAAATGGTATAATTCCTGATTTAGGAATTTTCTGTCTTTCCAGGTGACTGCTGTCAACAGTATATTTGAGAGCAACCCCGAGATAAAACAAGTGGACACTCGCTGTATGTGAGGTTTCATTAATGCCACAAACTGTCTCACATTGTTCAGTTTGATCACTTTTTTCCCCACATTTTTCCCCTGACACACAGTACACACATCCATTTCTATACATTGTATCTTTGACATAAATTCTAACACTGATTTTTTCCCAACATTTTCCAGATAATGACAAAGCTCACATTGGGTTTCGGGTCGCCTTTTTCATCATTATCACATGTGTGGTCCTGGCTGTGGTGATCTACTTTCAGAAGCGCAGGAAGTCCAGAGAGTAAAGATCATTTCACTTCTTACCACCTGCTTCAGTTTGACTGTCACATTGTCTCTAGTTTGTTTTACAGTTATTGCAGTGAGTTTAAATTTACAGTACAGGATCAGTTGTTGCAGCTGAACTCAGTTCTTTAAATCAGATTAAAAAGGACAGAGATAAAGTGAACAATGAAATATGTTTACCCATTATGTATGTCTTCAATCCTTTTAATAGATAGTATATTATGTTATATTCTATATACAATTTATTCTATAAAAACCAATCTTCACTATTTTCCCCACAGTGACGTGAATGAAGATGTGATGCTTGAAGAAAGTACGTATGTTTTCTTTCAGTGAGCAATCACATTCAGCAGCCATAAATTATTATTAATGAATGATGGTTTATGGTTAGGTTATTACATCACGTGTTATAATATAGTTTGATGAGCACTTAACAATAACAATAACAAACTATTTCCCATTTTCTGCCACTGTAGTTTATATTAACGAACCTCGTTGTAAAGACACTGGCTTATGAAGGAAGGCCTGATGCAGCAGCGAAATAACTCATCATTTACACCTATTAATTTGTTCTGTATGCAGTAGGCCTTTTAATCTGTCTACACTGGCACTGAGTCTGTTTGGATTGATAATGACTTGTTTGAAAGAATGTTTTGTTTTCCTGACTCTGTTGGATAATACTTTTTTTCCTGTTATTTAATGTGCACCTTGTAACAAGTGGAACTGTTCTTGTGTTCTTTTCTACTTTCTTTGCTCTTAATCTCAATGAGCTGAGATAATGACACAAACTTTAAATGTAAGGTGACACAATTTAGGACTAATAAAATAAATTACATAAAGTTGTAGATCAGGACCATAAAAGGTGTCTTTGATCATCTTCCAGCCGACTTGTGTGGTGAGCATTCTGGCGCAAAATGGCTGCCGTGCATCACCCAGGTGGGTGCCACGCTTTTGGTTTTGAGCCCCCCCCCACTCCACTCTGAAGTGGTTTGAGTTACTATGATAAAGCGCTATATAAATGCATTATTATTATTATTATTATTATTATTACTTCTTTCTCTTCAGCGACGCTCAAGTGAAAATTAAACCAAGTATTTGGTGCTATGGCTGTAAACCTATGAACAGTTTCCCAAACAGTATAATGTTGGACTGGCAGTGAGTATTTTAAAATCATACTTAAAAATGTACCTGTGTTGCATGGCTTTGAGATTATATTATTGTTCTGCTGTAATCATCTCATATTGTCTATTTGTATTTTTCTTCCACCTAAAGAACAATGACTGCAGCAGCTGCAAAAATGTATTGTAGACATCACCTCCTATAGGCAAGAAACAATATTGCTGCTGAAATGTGATACTTCCGCCACCTACAGGCAGTGAAAGCTATAGGTGGAGTTTGCAGACATGCGTTTATGCTTTTTTCAGCTGCTGTATTTTTGTGTCTATTTTTAAGGTATTACCTTTCATATTTATATGAAAACATATTAGAACTTAGTATCATACCAGCCTACGATCGATACTAAATACTCAAAATTAAATACTATAAAACTTGTAACTGTTAAACATTATATGTCCATCTTTTGGCTTGGGCTTAACATGCAGCCTTTTCGGACAAGTGAATCCACTTAGTTTGAATTGTCAGAAGAAATAATCCTGTTTTCAGAATCATCTATTGTACAAATGATCAATAAGGAAGGGAATTAATTCAATGACAACCAAATGTATGGTTCAATTAGTACAAGAACTCGTCCTAGTTTTTCTCTACATGCTGATGAGAAACATAGCCCTCTTTTGCCCAAATTTGGAGGCATTATTCTGAGTAGCGACTAGCATCCCTTAATCTATTGTGCTGTCAGATAAAACGGTGGATTTCGGCCATCCTCATCAGCTTCTAAAGACAGGAAATATGAAATGACATGAGATTTACTAGGTTTGTTTGTTCAGATGACATAATTCACATGAACTTTTAGATCAATAAAAAGTCACTGCAGGATGTAACTAATGGAATCAAAGAAGTCAGCACCTGAAGTCAGTATTATGTTGTTTATCATGGTGTGTTTAAAGGAAAAAAAAAGTTACTGTATATGAATGTACTTACAAGCTGGTATCATTTGCCAGTCTATTAAACGTTCCAACTCCTACTATAAATTCACTTTACATGAAACGTCTCCTTTTGCCACAGATATTTACACTTTGTAGGTGAAAGGAGGCACATGCTCATCTGACCTATGAAGTTCAGTCCTTCTTTACAAACGAAAGGGTCCCGAACGTCAGATCTGAAACTGTTGCCGCTGCGGCTCTGCAACTGAATAATACTGGCTGGGCTTTGTAACGCTTGGCACTACCTAAACGCTTTAGTGTTTCCTTTTATATCAATCATCAATTGATGCTCCAATCATTCAAACATTGATACCTGTTCTAAAGATTAGATAAGATGTTAAACACATGAGACAAGTGTGTAAAGATGACTAAATATCTGCTCGGCTGGGTCAGTGAACTCTTAAGTCCCATCTTAAAACATACTTTTATAGAAGAGCCTTTCCTGATTTTAATTAGCTATTTTTCTTTTAACTGTATTTTAATTTCATAACTTTCTTCCTGCTTTTACTGTGTATCTTATTTTGTTTACTGTGTTTTATTTTCTTTGCTCTTGTGAAAGCACTTTGTAACATTGTTTTGAAAAGTGCTCTATAAATAAAGATTATTATTATTATTTATTGAGTCCCTTAATTTGGGATTAAACCCAGAGTCTGCGACCAGCAGCACACTGAACAAGTGTCTACAAGCCTCACATACCAAACCCTGCTGCTGAAAACCAAATCCAAGTACAATAGCATATACTGTACATATTAACAGGTTGACTAATAGAAATATCAAAAGAAAGAACTAATTAGAAAACAGATGGGAGGCTTACAGAGGATTTCCTTTTTGCTGTGACATAGAGGAAATGAAGCTTTTAATCATCGAAGAAAAGGTAGATTATGGGTGGGATTCTGATTCACTTCACTTGAAACCAGAGGTGGGGTTTGTGAGGGTTAAAGAATGAGAAACTTGTCAGAAAGCTGTGTGGAAAGGCATTTAACTTGAATATCAGACTCTTTTTTCTTAGTGTTTAAAAGAAATAATCTGCCAATTCGATTACCCTGTATGTAGCTGTACACACTCCTGGATATGGCAGGTTTCTGTGGTCTCAAGATCCTGCTGCTCTGTGCTGGAATCATCGGTTTGGCCAACTGTAAGTAACCATATTCAACGTTAATGTAATGAGCTTTTTTAAAATAAAGGGACTGGAAACAAAAAGGTGGTCTAGGGTTAGGAGGTTAGGCGTTAAGTCCTTGTATCTGCCATCCTGAAGCCATCCTGAAGTCTTGGGGAAAAAAACAGATTCTTTTTAAAGATATAATATTAATTGATTTAAATATATGTTGTAGCATATGGCTGGCAAGTGATTGTTTCTATGAGAAAAAGGGAAACATGCACTTCACAATTTGAGGTTTTTAATATCGAAAATGTAATAACATTACATTTTATTTTATCAGTATAGTTTTCAGATCAGAATTGCTTTGTTGAGCTCCAACAGTCTCAGAACTGTTGAAATGACACACCAACCCTCAACAAAAAAAATCTGTGAAACAAAGAAAAAAATAAAAATATTTATATATACTGATATATATGCACATTTTATACTTTAAAAACTATTTGGTAGTGTATTTTGACATGAAGACTTTTAACTTTTTTAATTTAATTACTTTTTATTATTTATTATTTTAACCCATATTTAATTAGGCCCATTGAGATCAGCGATCTCTTTTACAAAGGAGACCTGGCCAAAATAGCGGCATAAAAAAGGTTACAGACGACAGCAATAACCACAACAAAACATACAAGATATACATTTTGAATAATTAAACTAAAAGATTTAGCATCAGCATACTGTAAAATCTTCCTAACTAATAATAAGATGAAATAAAGATAAAATACTTCCTTTGAATGTACATTTTCTGCTCTTCAAAACAAACATATTTAATTTGACATGAATAAAGGGATTAGAGAATAGCAACAATTTCTTTGTAACAAAATTATAGGAATTATGGAAAGTGTGAACTTAATAGTGAGAAACACAACATGATTCATGGATAACCATATGAAAGTATTCAGATAGTATTTCAGATACAGAGCATTTATTAACAAATAGGATTGTGCAGTCAACAGCTACATATGTCTCCTTGTACTTTGTTGTTAGGTAGAAAGAGGACAGTAGAACAACATTTGTAAATATGTAATTTAAGATATATATATATATATATGTTCTCAGAGTCAAAATCATCCATCCAAATCCATCCATACATCAGCCATTAAAAGCATGTCCATAGGAACATCACTGCATAAATCATGATCAACCTTTTTTTAGATTATTTTGCACTGCAGTCAGATACAACGAGATATTAGTTAATTTGAAATGTACGTATTCTGCAGCTTGTAAATGCTGGTGTTCAACCAAATGTTCAATATAGTCATATCAGTAAGTCTAGTTTTACCACTGAGCACAGTTTATATTTCCTGTATATCAAAAAAACCACAGCTTAGTACTGTGGGAGTGAACAGAAAAACAAACGGTGCCATTACCAAGAGAATCGGTTTCTTTCTCCAAATCTTCTTCGTACTAAGAGAATCTATAGAATGTGTGTAATCAGTTCGACAGAAGAATGCAGTCAGAAAGTGAAAACATATTACACTAATAGTACAATTGAAAAAATCTTCCACAGTATCACACCTGATTTCACTGACATATCAATAGATGCAACTATGACATTCACAGCCTCACCAAAAGCATCCGTAGCATGTGAATAGTGTCTTTCGGTGTTACAGTATATCCTGTCTTGGCCACAGAGCAAAAGCAGCACATCAGCAGCTTCCGTCATTGTCACCTGGACTAGAAGCATTTAGGCAGCACTCACAGTTCAATACAAAACTAATGTATACATGTAGAAGTTAGAAGAGGACAGACTTGAATCATATAAATACACTTTGGGTTGTAGCTACATGTATAAAGCACAAGTGAAGTGAACATGCTGTGTGGATAGCAGTATTGATTGATATCTAAGCATACTGGTTGCCTGTACTTTCTATGTGCGAAATATTTCATTTATTGATAGTATTGGCAAAGAAACACTGTAACCACACTGAAAATAAAACTAGAACTGAAATGAGTTTGTAAAAACAAATTATACATTTGAATTGCATCTTAATTTCTCTTGATTTAAGAAATTAGACTGCTTAAAAAAGTATGACTAGTATCATCAAAGGTTGGAGTTTTCCTTTTAAGCCCTCATTTGTTCTAATACAGGACTGTGATTAGATGTACATATATACATGTGTGTTACTCATATATGTGCAGACAACAGTTACTACCAATATTACTGCCAAGGAATGGGTTACAAGAAGTTCATAAAATACACTATATATATATATATATATATATATATATATATATACACACACACACACACACACACACTATATATATATATATATATATATATATATCGTTACACTAATCTTTACAAACAGTGGTATTAATTGTATTGTTTTCCATTATTTTTATCCAGTTTTACTCTCTTACCCTTGCAATGAATGCAATTAAAGTCGATTTATACAGTGACTGTGTTTGGATTTTATTTTGTTTCAGCTCAGGAGTACGTTCAGCATGTACATCAGGTGGTTTATATTAACCAAGAGATTTTGTGATTATGTTGATTTTGTGTGCAGGTTCTTACACTGTCACTAGCATCAAAGGTGGCTTCCAGATGAACATTACAAGCTCTACCAATGGTATCTACACCATAAACATTAATGAGAAGGACTCACCTGAGATTGTAAAGAAATCCAACGTTCAGCACTCCAATCAAAACACAGCACATAATATCAAACACCTGAAGCCCTGCACTGAATATAAGCTTAATGTGGCATTTATTGAACTGAATGCGAGCAAAGAAACCCCCTGTAACGACACTGGAAATGAAATCACAAAGACAATTGGAATGCGTAAGTAACAATAATTCATACTTTTGAACTGCATCTTACTTTTGTTTTTTTGCTTTAAGAAACAAGACAGAGAGATATTTGTGCATCATTTTAGGTAAAGATGACAGTGAAGAAGTCAACTGCACCCCTGGATACGTTTGTTACCGTAGTGATTGGAACATCAGCTCTTCACTGTCAACATCAAATCACATTCAAGCTGAGCCATGCAAAAGTGACAATAAAATATTGTGTATCATACCTCGTTATGATGACATCTGCTCAGATTTGACCACAACCTTCACTTCAGGAAACTGTTCAAACTCCTTTAGCCTCACCAAAAGCATCCCTGTTGGTATGTACAGTAGGTTTCTCCTGTGTTTTGAATTGCATTTACTCAGTCATGTTTAATCTATGTGCTGTTTTCTTTTTTCCACAGATTTCTTAAATTCAAGTAAAATAAGTCAGACTGCTTCCACTGGACTTCCTGCAAACATAGAAACAACATTTCCTCCAAACTGCAATGATCTCACCGCCGATTACACCTGTTGGGGTGAGTGAAGATGATAGAAGAGACTTTGTCTGTCAACAAGACTCTGAATGGATTTACATGGAAAAATGTCAACAGAAATTAGTTTTTACTTAAAACTGAACTGAATTGAATTGTCTTTGCGAAAGAGGAAGTTGAGGGATTGTTTTGTGCACTGAATCAGTTCTGAAGAGAAGATTTATTTATTTATTTGCTCTGAATGTGTCCACAGCTTAATCTATTCTAATAATTTTTATTATTATTATTATTATATTATTATTTAACAATATTACCAGTTGTTGAAGAAATGTGGTCATCCTTGTGTCTCCTCAGAAATTGGAAAATTCAATGAGCCCAAGAAATTGCCTGAGTTGGAGCCCTTCACAAACTACAGCTGTAATAGTCAGATCCTTGATGTCAACAATGTCACCATAAAAAACACAACTGAGATCAGCTTCCAGGTTGACTGTGGTATGTTGATATTCACTTTACCTCAGTACAATGATAAGAACAACAAGCTTGTATCCTGCAATAACTATGGAGAAAAGGACAACACCAGATAGTCAGTGTTACAGATGTCTAATGTGTTCTAACAGATCTTACAATTAACCCAATGCCAAGTGCAACCAATACCTCCATTGTGTTGAGTTGGACCACGACCAGTAACAACTGTCAAGATGTCCTTTCTCATCTTCAGAAGCTTTCTTATGGCTGCAGCTGTGACTCTAATTCCAAACAGAAACCCACAAGTAAGTAAAATTATTCAGATTAAGTAATTGTTTGATTCATTTTATAGGAATGCACTTTTGGAAGTCTTTGAAGATCATTTTACTGGTTAGTTTACCTAAATACTTAAATAAATGGTGGACACGTGAATCACCTATGGATCTACAGTGGTCCATGCTAACACTTTAGCATGCTGAGTAAGTAAGTGTAAATAACCTAAGATGTTATAACAAGTCACAGTTTGGAGGATTTACAAAATTAACATGAATTAAGAAACAGAAACAACATTAAAATGTCAGAGTTTAATATCATTGTTTCTTGAGGTCAGAAAAAAAGTATTTACAGCTAAAACTTCAGCTTCACAGTAAATGATTAGCTGGTTGTTTACTGGAAATAATTCTAAAATAAATAAAAAAATACATATTAGCTTCAACTTTTAATTTTCCTGGTTTCCTTCCCCAATAGCACATAATGTATACTAAAGGTAGGATCAGAGCTGATGATGTACCAATGACACATGGATGACATTGATTGACGGACATTTGTGTGATCCTTTAATTGTGTTTCTGTTGTCTTGTTATTCAATCAAACCGCCTAATTAAACTATCTTGCAGTTGCCGTTATCACACATCCACCAGGAGGAACATGTCATTTTACTGGACTGACAGCGTACACTGACTATACCTGTAAAGTCCAGCCCACCTACAACAAGAAAAACGTTGGCAAACCAGCTGAAGTGAAACAGAAAACTGCGATTGGAAGTAAATTTCCACATGTTTTGGAGCAGATTACAGTCAACACGTACATAATACAAAACGACTAATGTGACTATTTATTTATTAAGGTTGTGTATTTCACATGTTGTGGAATATCCACTTAAGACGACTTTGTGGCAGTAAAAGTAAATATCTTTTTCATTTTAAGACCACACAGTCTGAAATAGTATTCAATATTTTGGAACACAACTGATATCATGCAACTTATTATGACTCTCAAAGGTCATAATTACTAAATTAATATTTGAATTTGGAACATCAACACAAGATTTACTGTAATTAATGATTTTGTTTAAGCTAATTAAAGTAATTATAATTCCAAATGCAATTTTTTGCATTAAGTATTATATACATTACCTCATTTATCTTTATTCATGTATTATTTGTTTATTTTAAGAAATGACATTACAGGCGGATAATCATACCATTGCCAAATACCAATACCAATATCCATTATGTAGGCCTACAATATAAGAACATCATAGTTAAAGCCATTATAATGAACAAAAACAACAAAAAACATAAATAACAAAAGTGGGATAAATAACAAAAAGTAAAAATTGAATGACAAAATATCTGATCTTTTTATAATCTTTTTTTGCTTTGCACAATTTATATTTTTATTACTTCTGACAACCAACATAACAAATACAACACACTAATAATCGCTAATCACTGTCGGCAAACAGTGGTGCATCTAAATAAAATATACTGTTTTTCTTCACTCTCTTACAGAACCAGAAGATATCGTTAAACTGATGGTGACTATTCCAGAGCATAATGTAATTAGCGTCACCTGTTTTCATTCAAAACGTTTTAATGGACCTGAAGAGAAATACATTGCACGTCTTTATTATGGCATTGTCGATCTGAAGAAGACTGAAAAAAAAAATGCGAGTTTGAATTCAGAGATCTTCGCTCTTCTACGACCTACAGAGTGGAGGTATGTATAATCCTAATTTTTGGTTTCAGAAGATTTTTTCAAATGCTGTAATTCCTGATTAACAGATTTTTTGTCTTTCCAGGTGACTGCTTTCAATGGACATTATGAGAGCAACACCAAGAAAGAAAAATTTGACACTCTCTGTATGTGTATTTTTAATTAAAAAAATTATTTCACATCCATTTCTACACATTATATCCTTGGCAACTGCTACCTCTTTGATATTATTTTCCCAACATTTTACAGATAATGGCAAAGCTCTCTTTGGGTTTCTGGTCGTCTTTATCATCATCAACATCACATGTGTGGTCCTGGCTGTGGGGATCTTCGTTCAGAAGTGCAGGAGGTACAGAGAGTAAAGATAATTTTACTTCTTACCACCTGCTTCAGATTGACTGTCACATTGTCTCGAGTTTGTTTTACAGTTGTAGTAGTGAGTTTTAATTTACAGTACAACGGATCCCAGTTCTTTAAATCAGATTAAAAATGACAGAGAAAGTGAACAATGAAACATGTTTACCCATTATACATGTCTCCAATCCTTTTAATAGCCCAGTGCAACAGATTCTCACTCCCAACTTGTCACTTGCTT
>NC_060154.1:9892765-9901301 GCF_021292245.1 Micropterus dolomieu
ACATAATGTATACTAAAGGTAGGATCAGAGCTGATGATGTACCAATGACACATGGATGACATTGATTGACGGACATTTGTGTGATCCTTTAATTGTGTTTCTGTTGTCTTGTTATTCAATCAAACCGCCTAATTAAACTATCTTGCAGTTGCCGTTATCACACATCCACCAGGAGGAACATGTCATTTTACTGGACTGACAGCGTACACTGACTATACCTGTAAAGTCCAGCCCACCTACAACAAGAAAAACGTTGGCAAACCAGCTGAAGTGAAACAGAAAACTGCGATTGGAAGTAAATTTCCACATGTTTTGGAGCAGATTACAGTCAACACGTACATAATACAAAACGACTAATGTGACTATTTATTTATTAAGGTTGTGTATTTCACATGTTGTGGAATATCCACTTAAGACGACTTTGTGGCAGTAAAAGTAAATATCTTTTTCATTTTAAGACCACACAGTCTGAAATAGTATTCAATATTTTGGAACACAACTGATATCATGCAACTTATTATGACTCTCAAAGGTCATAATTACTAAATTAATATTTGAATTTGGAACATCAACACAAGATTTACTGTAATTAATGATTTTGTTTAAGCTAATTAAAGTAATTATAATTCCAAATGCAATTTTTTGCATTAAGTATTATATACATTACCTCATTTATCTTTATTCATGTATTATTTGTTTATTTTAAGAAATGACATTACAGGCGGATAATCATACCATTGCCAAATACCAATACCAATATCCATTATGTAGGCCTACAATATAAGAACATCATAGTTAAAGCCATTATAATGAACAAAAACAACAAAAAACATAAATAACAAAAGTGGGATAAATAACAAAAAGTAAAAATTGAATGACAAAATATCTGATCTTTTTATAATCTTTTTTTGCTTTGCACAATTTATATTTTTATTACTTCTGACAACCAACATAACAAATACAACACACTAATAATCGCTAATCACTGTCGGCAAACAGTGGTGCATCTAAATAAAATATACTGTTTTTCTTCACTCTCTTACAGAACCAGAAGATATCGTTAAACTGATGGTGACTATTCCAGAGCATAATGTAATTAGCGTCACCTGTTTTCATTCAAAACGTTTTAATGGACCTGAAGAGAAATACATTGCACGTCTTTATTATGGCATTGTCGATCTGAAGAAGACTGAAAAAAAAAATGCGAGTTTGAATTCAGAGATCTTCGCTCTTCTACGACCTACAGAGTGGAGGTATGTATAATCCTAATTTTTGGTTTCAGAAGATTTTTTCAAATGCTGTAATTCCTGATTAACAGATTTTTTGTCTTTCCAGGTGACTGCTTTCAATGGACATTATGAGAGCAACACCAAGAAAGAAAAATTTGACACTCTCTGTATGTGTATTTTTAATTAAAAAAATTATTTCACATCCATTTCTACACATTATATCCTTGGCAACTGCTACCTCTTTGATATTATTTTCCCAACATTTTACAGATAATGGCAAAGCTCTCTTTGGGTTTCTGGTCGTCTTTATCATCATCAACATCACATGTGTGGTCCTGGCTGTGGGGATCTTCGTTCAGAAGTGCAGGAGGTACAGAGAGTAAAGATAATTTTACTTCTTACCACCTGCTTCAGATTGACTGTCACATTGTCTCGAGTTTGTTTTACAGTTGTAGTAGTGAGTTTTAATTTACAGTACAACGGATCCCAGTTCTTTAAATCAGATTAAAAATGACAGAGAAAGTGAACAATGAAACATGTTTACCCATTATACATGTCTCCAATCCTTTTAATAGCCCAGTGCAACAGATTCTCACTCCCAACTTGTCACTTGCTTGGTCAACGTCCTTTGGCGTTGCTTTTAACGGCCTGGGTACTCCTTTAGTGTCACTTTTAGACATTTAAGGCTCCACGGTCAAGTGTGCAACGCTTAGGAACAACAAATATGCAACAATACATATGCAAACTCCGCCGATGGGTCTTGACTAGGCGTCCATATGTGACGAGTTAAATCCAAATAAATGTTACTCTATAAAGCCAATCTTCACTATTTTCTCCATAGTGACGTGAATGAAGATGTGATGTTTAAATCAACAGTAGGCTTTCTTGTTTTTACTACAGAAGTCTTTGAGTAAGCGACAACTAGTGATCACATTTAACATCTACAAGTTATTGATGTTTTAACTGTTAGGCTATTACATCATCACCTGTAAATGTGTAACGCTATACTTGATAATAAACATAATAAGATAATAATCCATTAGGAATTCTGAATTATAACAAAACAGGATTTCTGCATAACTACTGCAAATCATACCAACCTGTAGTGTTAAAGCAACTTGGACTAAATCTCTTTAATGTAGCACATTTACATTTATTCATTTAGCTGACGCTTTTGTCCAAAGCGACTTACAATTGCTATATGTGTCAGAGGTCACAGCAACTATTGGTTAAGTGTCTTGCTCAGGGACACACTGGTGTCCCACGTGAGGATTCAAACCCGGGTCTCTCACACCAAAGGCATGTGTCTTATCCACTGCACCGTCACCACCCAGTATGTCTGTGAAGTGCACTAAAGTTTGATGAGCAGCCAACAATAATTTGCACAATTTCCTGTTTTTTGTTTCCTAGTCTATGTTAACACACCTCAATCTGATGAAGAAAGGCCTGATGCAGCAGCCAACCAAATCATCATTTACTCCTGTTAATTTGTTCAGTATACAGTAGACCTTTTAAACTGTCTACCCAGGCTCCAAGTCTATTTAGACTCATAATGTCTTGTTTGACAGAAAGTTTTGTTTTTCCAGTCTTAGTTGGATAATGCGTTCTTATTTCCTGTTTCTTAATGTGCACATTGTAACAAGCAGAACTTTTCTTTTGTCATTAAATTTAATGCGCCTACTACTCCTGGGAAGCCTGCTATTTGCATGAATTGTGTTTGCTTCTGATGGATTATGCAGGGTGTTGTTGGGAAGTCGTTGAAACGCATGACAATGTGTAGAGCTGTAAGTGCCACAATTGTTTCCATGACAATTTGGCTTACTGATGGTTGTGATGGCCCCAAATCATCAGTACCGCATTGCTGCATTTTTCCTGTGGCAAGGAAATGAAGCGTTGTCACTACCTTCAATTCAGCTGAACATGCAATGCTGCGTAAAATCAGTGGTGAGATGATGTCCCTCACCAACTTGCTGACAAAGAAGACGCCTGCTCTGTCCAAACGATACTGGTTGATTAACTGCATGTCGTCAAACAATTCAAAAACATTCTCCCTCTCCTGAAAAATTCACGCACATCTCCGTTTCCTCAGTGCCATCACAAGCCCCTACTGGCAACTAACAACTTGAGAGACCTCTCAAACTGTCTTACAGGGAGAGTAAGAGTGATTCGTAGCTTTAAGAAATCTGATAACTTGCTTTTTTACTTAAGTTTGAAAGTAGATGTAAATTTCATGAATTCTCAGCACTTAAGACTAAAATGGCACTCTGAGAAGCTTTATAAATACAGGCCCAGGACCATAGGATACCAAAGGTGTCTTTAATCATCTTACAGCAAGTCAAAAAGCAAACCAAGTATCTGGGGCTATGGCTATAAAGCTATACACAGTATTGTGTTGGACTGGTAGAATACGTATTTTAAAATCAAACTTAAAAATGTTCCTGTGTGGCATGGCTTTCACATTGTGTCAACTTGTGTTTTACTGTTCTGCCGTGATCATGTCATTTTTGTCTGTTTGTATTTTTATGTGTAAAACTACGCCACCTATAGAAAAGTGACAGAAGTAGCTATTAAGTCCATGAGATGCAGACGTACATTTGATGTCACCTCCTGTAGGCAAGAAAAGAAACTGGTGAAGAAAAAAGACGCAGAAATTTGATACTTCCACCACCTGCAGGCAATGAATGACAGGTGGAGTTTTTTGTGGCATTTTGGCTTTTTTTACAGCTGCTGTTTTTTGCGTGTGTGTTTTTGAGGTATTGCCCCCTTCATATTTGTATGAAATCATATCATAATAAAATTTTAAAAAGTAACACAGTGTCAGACTGGCCTCTGCTCAATACTAAATACCATTTAACTTGTAACTATTAAAACATTACATTTTCCTCTCTTGGCTTTTGCTCATCAATGTATGTTAAAATACTATATATCACACAAACTTCTAGAATAATAAAAAGTCAATGCAGGATGTAAGTAAGGGGAATCCAGACTCCACTGTTTGTCCTGGTATCCGTCTGTGTTATGTTGTTTGTGATAAACAACATAACACAGACTGATGGTGTGTTACGGAAAAAATGAAAGCTATGTGAAAATACTTTTCATTAAGCTGGTATCATTTGTCCATCAAAGTGACATGGACCAACTCTTACTGTACGTGCATGTAACATGAAACATGTCCCCTTATGCCACTGATATTTACACTTTGTAGGTAGGAGTTTATTCCTTCCCTACAAATGAAAAGGTCCAGAACTGCAGGTCTGAAACTGCTGCGGCTCTGCAACTGAATTATACTGACCGCTTTGTAACGCTTGGTATCGCATACGTTTAAGTTTCTCCTTTTTGATTACTTATTTTAACTACTGCACAAACAGTGATACCTGTTAGAAAGATTAGATAAGACGTCAAAGTCATTAAAACCTGGTAAGAGCTCCAAACACTTGCTTCAATGTCCAAAAGAAATTTGAAAGCTTTATTGCATTTAGTTGACATACAAGGCATTTGTGATGAGGGCCTTTAACTTGACATGTAATGTTAAGAGAACAACTAAACTCCCAAAACAATAAATATTAATTCCAATATTTGACATTCTGGAAAACCTCTGGACTCCTCCGTAACTACTTTAGAAGGACGGTGGAAAAGTAAACTGAGTGGAGGTAAAAGGCTGGGACACAGGAGAGCAGGTATATGTTACATAAAGAAAAAACACTCCCTACCACAAAATGGTCACAATTCTTAAAGTGACTTAGCAATGTGTGTTATGAACAACCCTCTACTGAGGATATAAAACAGAAAAACCTGGATCTCCATTTCTGTGTGTAAACAGAGAACATAATCATTAGTCCACAGATACAGAATGTTTTAAGGCAATGCAACCTGACTGCACCTCATATTGCATAATTCTTTACTAACAAGGTAACTGATAAACACAAGGTGTATGCTTTTGGTTTTAAAAGAAGGCAAGACATTAAAGAGGTCATATTATGCGTTTCCCCTTCCCTTTATTGTGTTATATATCTTTTTTGTGCATGTAATAGGTTTGCAAAGTGAAAAAGCCCACCCCCAAAGGGAGCTACCATCTCCCACAGATACACTGCTCCTGAACTGCCTTTACTTCCATATACTCTGTAACATGAGTTATAATGCTCACCTACCAAAATAAAAACAATGTTAGATACCCACACTATGAGGTATGGATCACACTTGACAGGACCCGCCCTCATCTCCTTTCCATTGGCTAATAGTCCTTACATAGATATTGCGCATGTGCAACTCCCAACAAAGATTAAATAGAAGTGCGATGCTTCACTCGGTAGCTAAAACGGAGTGTTTGACATAAAGGGTAAAAAAGAGGTGCTGTAGCAATGTGCAGTATGACAAAAATATGGTGTTTTTTGAAAATGTGCAACCATGTAAATGTATTCTGGTACAACTCCTAAATAAAATTATGCACCTGAAAATGAGCATAATAGGACCTCTTTAAATTACACTGAAATGTCTTCTGACATCATATGATAAAATTACAGCCATTCAATATCTATTACATCTTTTCTGGACCATTTTCCTAATAACTCACTATGGTGCCTTGTCATTGTGAAATCAGTGTAAATGATTAGCCAAAACAAAAGAAAAGGCATTTTTGGTATTTTGCTGTTAAATATGACCAATTTCTTTAGGGAGTTCTGTATAGCATCAAAACTAAATATCTAAAAATGCTTTAAAGCAATACAAAAAGTTTCAGAGCTATACAGAAACTCTCGTTTAGAGAGCATAGGGAAAGAAGATACACAGCACACTGGGTGTAGAGAAAACTTAAGATAATTACTGAAATGGAAAACATTTTACTGCAGTGGGAGATAAATGCAATATAAAGGAACAACAAAAAGGACAAGTTGTACAATTGAAAACAAGAACTGCAAACAAGTTTCAGACAAATAACTACTATCAACAAACTATCACAATATTCTGTTGACCAAAACAAAATAACTTACATTTCCTTGCACCTATATGCGTTGATTTTTTTTATAACACATGTTATTAAATGTTAATTTAAAAAAAAAAACATGAAAAACATGGGCAGACATGTACAATAATTTCTGTAATAACGAACGTTTAAAAGGCTATTTTATATGGTAAAAGAGAATTCATAAGACACTGAAATAAAGCTTTATCAATCATTGTTTACTTATCATTGTCATTATGTAAACCAGTGGTAGTCAGTGCTAATCATTTGTGACCCACTGGTGTAAACCTATTCACTGCAAAAGGGGTCACTAAAACCTTACAGTATTTAAACTATAGGAACTCCTTCACTATGTACAGTAAAATAAAATGAGTCCCAATGGTGCTTGTTTTTTTTTTCAAGTCTTGATATACTTTTCATAAAAGATTATATATATTTTCTTTGGTAATTAAACTAAGGACATAGTTACACTGTTACGTAGTTACGCTTTGATTCACTCATGCTGTGGATGGTTACACAAGTCAAGGATCTGCTATCTCGCACAGATTTGTTACTTAACATGAAAACTACACTGGAAACGCACACAGCAACATTAACACAGAATTCTGGTGCGTCAAATGCATCCACTGGACCATGATGAGAACTATGTGTTTTGACTTGGACCTTCTTTCCATGTCTTTATTGTGACTTTCCCATTAAAAAACTCTCAAAATGTAATAGCAGTATACCTTGCTTTGGCTGAACCAAGGAGGAATTATTTTGGTGTTTGTGTCAAAGGTAAAGAGCAAACTGCTTCTACCACTCCTTCTAGGATGTCAAAAAAAAGACATTCTGAATTTTCCAAATACAATACATAGGTGTCAAAATGACTTACATCCCCCCCACCCAGCATGCATAGAGTCTACCCTCTAACTGATTCTTCCTTCCCTAATACATTCATTAGACATGATCACCCTGCCAGCCTTCCAGTACCAGGGTAAAAAGTGCAACAAAACAATGCATCAACCATTAATAACACTCTGTTACATCTCTATCTCTCTCTCTTTCTGCCATTGAGTGAAGATCTCTACACTCCAATTTAACCATTGTTCTCATTCAACATTTTTATGGTTTTATTTTATACTATTCACTGACCATAGGTCTCATGAGACCCAACATAAGCCTATGAGGTCATTTTTAAGGATATCTGCATTGATTAACTGTTTTGCTGGTAACACCTAACCTAATAATTTTGTAATTGTCCAGTACATCTGCTTTAAATAGCATCTGCTTATAGTAGCTGCTGAAGAACAGCTTTACTTCACTACACGAAAAAAACATAGCTACAATACACTGATTTTCAGTACTGTAACATTATTGAAGCCTAAGGAATGGGAGGTCCATCTGACAAAAAAGTAAAATCTCTACAATCTTTATACTGGGGCAGAAAAGGTTTGGGCAGCAGTCATGTTTTAGACTGTACCCTCACTTTGATGATACTGTTACACATACTGATTATCACAAAGAGATAAACTCTGGAGTCAGTTACTGTATAAAAGCTGATAGATGTGTATGAGTCCAGCATGAAAAGCAAGGAGGGAAGTGGGGAGGAGTTCTGAAAGCTATAGTGTGTGTAACTCTGGGCTTAGCTGCCCTGTGTCATGTTCTGCATGTGTTTGGCAATGTCATACACGTAGGCGATGTCCGGCCTCTTCTCCGGGTCTGGGTTGATGCACATATCTACCAATTTCCTCAGCTGGTGAGAGGGACAGGAGGGGTGTTGGTTGGGAGGTAAAGAGAGAAATGATGCAGTCAGTGACACTGTAGTGAGGCCAAATTGTGGAATTTGAAAGAGAAGCTCCAGAAATGAACAAACCCCTGCTAACAGAGACCTGCTCGTCTTTTAATGCCCTCTAGATGAGCTCTTTCCATAATAAAAAAAACAAACAAGGCAACAAGTAATTGAGCTGAAACAAAGACACGCGGTTGGGTTAGCGTGCTAATCGCTTATTGGTCTGCTGAATCCACTTTTACCTGAGCCCACACACACGCACACCCACCTTACATACACACACTGCTGCCACTCCATTGCCATCCGGAGACAGCACTTACACTTGAAGCCGAGCGAAGCGGCTGATTGGAGCAGATAGACAGACAGGCTCGCAGGCGGAACAGCCACCGCCATCATTAAAAAAAAAGAGAGAGAAGAGAATAAAAGATGGAGAGGAAAGAAAAAAAATAACATCTACGCCGGGTCGCTATGGTAACCGTCTGCCGACTTCCTGGCCGTTGTTGCGTGGCACCGGCTTGGATGAGTTCTCGTCAGCCACTGTGTTTATATATATATATATATATATATATATATATATAT
>NC_060154.1:9901401-9903901 GCF_021292245.1 Micropterus dolomieu
CTTAAAAATGTTCCTGTGTGGCATGGCTTTCACATTGTGTCAACTTGTGTTTTACTGTTCTGCCGTGATCATGTCATTTTTGTCTGTTTGTATTTTTATGTGTAAAACTACGCCACCTATAGAAAAGTGACAGAAGTAGCTATTAAGTCCATGAGATGCAGACGTACATTTGATGTCACCTCCTGTAGGCAAGAAAAGAAACTGGTGAAGAAAAAAGACGCAGAAATTTGATACTTCCACCACCTGCAGGCAATGAATGACAGGTGGAGTTTTTTGTGGCATTTTGGCTTTTTTTACAGCTGCTGTTTTTTGCGTGTGTGTTTTTGAGGTATTGCCCCCTTCATATTTGTATGAAATCATATCATAATAAAATTTTAAAAAGTAACACAGTGTCAGACTGGCCTCTGCTCAATACTAAATACCATTTAACTTGTAACTATTAAAACATTACATTTTCCTCTCTTGGCTTTTGCTCATCAATGTATGTTAAAATACTATATATCACACAAACTTCTAGAATAATAAAAAGTCAATGCAGGATGTAAGTAAGGGGAATCCAGACTCCACTGTTTGTCCTGGTATCCGTCTGTGTTATGTTGTTTGTGATAAACAACATAACACAGACTGATGGTGTGTTACGGAAAAAATGAAAGCTATGTGAAAATACTTTTCATTAAGCTGGTATCATTTGTCCATCAAAGTGACATGGACCAACTCTTACTGTACGTGCATGTAACATGAAACATGTCCCCTTATGCCACTGATATTTACACTTTGTAGGTAGGAGTTTATTCCTTCCCTACAAATGAAAAGGTCCAGAACTGCAGGTCTGAAACTGCTGCGGCTCTGCAACTGAATTATACTGACCGCTTTGTAACGCTTGGTATCGCATACGTTTAAGTTTCTCCTTTTTGATTACTTATTTTAACTACTGCACAAACAGTGATACCTGTTAGAAAGATTAGATAAGACGTCAAAGTCATTAAAACCTGGTAAGAGCTCCAAACACTTGCTTCAATGTCCAAAAGAAATTTGAAAGCTTTATTGCATTTAGTTGACATACAAGGCATTTGTGATGAGGGCCTTTAACTTGACATGTAATGTTAAGAGAACAACTAAACTCCCAAAACAATAAATATTAATTCCAATATTTGACATTCTGGAAAACCTCTGGACTCCTCCGTAACTACTTTAGAAGGACGGTGGAAAAGTAAACTGAGTGGAGGTAAAAGGCTGGGACACAGGAGAGCAGGTATATGTTACATAAAGAAAAAACACTCCCTACCACAAAATGGTCACAATTCTTAAAGTGACTTAGCAATGTGTGTTATGAACAACCCTCTACTGAGGATATAAAACAGAAAAACCTGGATCTCCATTTCTGTGTGTAAACAGAGAACATAATCATTAGTCCACAGATACAGAATGTTTTAAGGCAATGCAACCTGACTGCACCTCATATTGCATAATTCTTTACTAACAAGGTAACTGATAAACACAAGGTGTATGCTTTTGGTTTTAAAAGAAGGCAAGACATTAAAGAGGTCATATTATGCGTTTCCCCTTCCCTTTATTGTGTTATATATCTTTTTTGTGCATGTAATAGGTTTGCAAAGTGAAAAAGCCCACCCCCAAAGGGAGCTACCATCTCCCACAGATACACTGCTCCTGAACTGCCTTTACTTCCATATACTCTGTAACATGAGTTATAATGCTCACCTACCAAAATAAAAACAATGTTAGATACCCACACTATGAGGTATGGATCACACTTGACAGGACCCGCCCTCATCTCCTTTCCATTGGCTAATAGTCCTTACATAGATATTGCGCATGTGCAACTCCCAACAAAGATTAAATAGAAGTGCGATGCTTCACTCGGTAGCTAAAACGGAGTGTTTGACATAAAGGGTAAAAAAGAGGTGCTGTAGCAATGTGCAGTATGACAAAAATATGGTGTTTTTTGAAAATGTGCAACCATGTAAATGTATTCTGGTACAACTCCTAAATAAAATTATGCACCTGAAAATGAGCATAATAGGACCTCTTTAAATTACACTGAAATGTCTTCTGACATCATATGATAAAATTACAGCCATTCAATATCTATTACATCTTTTCTGGACCATTTTCCTAATAACTCACTATGGTGCCTTGTCATTGTGAAATCAGTGTAAATGATTAGCCAAAACAAAAGAAAAGGCATTTTTGGTATTTTGCTGTTAAATATGACCAATTTCTTTAGGGAGTTCTGTATAGCATCAAAACTAAATATCTAAAAATGCTTTAAAGCAATACAAAAAGTTTCAGAGCTATACAGAAACTCTCGTTTAGAGAGCATAGGGAAAGAAGATACACAGCACACTGGGTGTAGAGAAAACTTAAGATAATTACTGAAATGGAAAACATTTTACTGCAGTGGGAGATAAATGCAATATAAAGGAACAACAAAAAGGACAAGTTGTACAATTGAAAACAAGAACTGCAAACAAGTTTCAGA
>NC_060154.1:9911792-9956364 GCF_021292245.1 Micropterus dolomieu
TAAGGAGGCTTTTGCTGAGTGGATATAGTTGAAGAATTCCTCCTGTTCCAAGAATAGAAAATATAGCATGTCATTTTTGCCAGGCTTAGTGACTGACTCACTTCCTATAAATGTGCAAGTGCAAGGTAAAGCCTGCAGCAGACTTGCATTACAAACATTATATTCTTACTTTTTTTTCCTAATTCGGTGCTTTAAAAGTAAATAGGTCAGGCTTATGTGTTGGGCCAAATTGCACAAGTAATGATAAATAAACATGGTAGAAATGGATGTCAGTGTTTAAGATGATGAACTGCTCAGAGATGTTGGAGCGTGTTGACTTGGTTTTCATTTATTTGCATGTGAATGTTACTTAGGAAGCGGTGGGTTGCAGTAAGTGTATAGCCAACATGGTATCAAAAGAGGTTTTTCTTGGCAGAAAAATGCATTTTCTTATGCAAAAGGCTGCACAGTCAAATAGGTACAAGTATAGTGTATGTGAAATCCATATTCTAATTGCACCTGTTTTAGGGCACAGGGCATTTCTGCCCACCTTGAAATGTTGCTGTACATCTTAATGACTTCCAGAAGAGAGGGAGTTTCCTCTAGACTAATGTGAAACAGAATCTAGGGCCATTAATGGACAGTCACTGCTCATATGTTTCTGTTTTTCTCACAGGCTCTAACTGCAGTTTTGTTTTAGTTCTATTCCTCATTATTATCATTAACTGGTAAAAGGAAAGAACAGCGTGTCTACATATTAAAGGTCCAGTGTGTAATATTTAGGAGAATCTATTATCTATTACAGAAATGCAGTATACTATACATCTTTTCAGTGATGTATAAAGACCTTACATAATGAACAGGTATGATTTGAATACCTTAGAATGGGCCATTTCTATCTACATACACTGCGGGTTCCCTTACATGGAAGTCTCCATGTTGCGTCGCCATGTTTCTACATTGGCCCAAATGGACAAACTGCTCTACAGGTTTCATCACTATGTTGAATACGTAAGTAGTAGTAGTAGTAGTAGTAGTAGGGTTTGTTGTGAAATTTGGACAAATAGAGGACCACATATTGTTTGGCACAAGAGCTGACAGAGTGTGTTAGCCACAGTAGTTTCTCCTATGGGCTTGCAAAGGGAGCGGTGAGCTGCGACCAAGTGGGAGGCTTCCAGTCTACAATATTAAGCCGATGTGGAAGTCTTTGAAAATCCAGCAGGGGGCGACTCTTCTGGTTGCAAAAAGAAGTCCGGCCGATGAGTTTATGGTCTCAGTCGCTAGTTTCAAGTCTTCTTCAATGCAAAATTATGTTCATTTAGTAAATTATGGTCCCATTTATTTTAAAATAGACCACAAAGCAGAGTATGTTTCAGGGCAGGATTATCTATGATTGACAAGTCGTTACCATGGCAACCTGTCAATCAGGCTAGAGCCGACTCGTACCCACGGCACTGTGTAAATTTAACCAGCACCATTGAAAAAGCTTATTAGGAGTTGGCTGTTCACTTTCTCTGGTGAGTACATTTAGTTTTAAGACTGTTGTTCACTAGACGAAGTTATCAGCCCTGTTAAAATGACAGTTAACGTGAGTTACAGTTGCACCGAGCTAAGCAAGTGAGCTAGCTCCGCACACGGCCGTTAGTTCCGCCGTATCGCCACTTCCGGGCACTTCCTGATTGCAAAAACTTGACGTGGCGGCGCCCTATCGGCCAAACTCGAGGCTTCAAAACGGCAGCCCACAAACCAACGGGTGACGTCACGATGACTACATCCATTTCTTATATATGACTGAGCCATTTCTTGCAATTCGTAAGTCTCAGCACTAGATGCCACTAAAACTTACACATTGAACCTTTAATCCAAATGGGATTATTCCATACAGAATACAGCAGGTTTATGCAAATGTGCCACCTTCCACAATACAGGTTGTACAATAAGTTCATAAAGGAAAGAGATCTAATACTAGATCTAAACTAATCTAAGCAACACCAGGTTATTTTAGCATTCCTTTGCAAATGGTTGCCTACCTTGGAGTTACAGAAGCAAACTCCTTTAAGGCTACTGCTTGCACAACGCAAGACAACCGTGATTTGTCATTTGGCCTCTTCATCAGCTTACCCGTAAAGTTACTACTATTACTAAAAACATCCTGCAATGAGGAAACTGCCTGACTTTGTTATATACAGCTAAAAATTTAACCCTTTGGCATGGTCCAAAATGTGCCAAGCACATCACCAGCTTGTAGGCGGTTTCTTCATTGCCTTCAGTGAAAAAGCTGTCATTGATGGTGCAGAGAAAAGTTATTGTTCCCTAAGGGGCAGAGTCTCTGTCTCAGCTTCCAGTGGGAAGTCAAAATGATGGCAGCAGAATCTCAGGGGGCCATCCCTCCTCTGGACATAATTTACCATCACGCATTTATTTGCGCTGTTAATCAAACACTCACATTAATACAGTCCATCCTCACAAAAACACATGAACACAGAGTAAAGAGGATCTCCCTCTCTATTTCCTTGGACACCTCTCTCTGCACAAACAATGACTACTGAGATTGGCACAGCAGGCGGTTGACAGTGATGAGATGTGTGAGGAAATGTGTATTCCTGTGTGTGTCAGCAATGATGCACTTCCATAAGTAACAAAGCCTCATATCTGTAACCTAAGATTTCAGATTTGATTCTGCAATGATTAAGAGGTGAGAACAGACACAGACGCATGGACAAATGCACATACAGCAATGGTTCATCCTTGAAAATGCAAACTCAGAATGAACACAGATGGCATCTCCGGAGGAATACTGCAACAGTGTTTCAGATCCACATCAGGCAACGCAGTCAAAGTAGACCCTCAAATCAAGAGTGCCACCAATGTACTGAAAAATTATGTTTTGTAGAAATAATAAAAAAAGATTGACTAACAACCCACTTCTGCCCCCATAAATGATAACATAGTGTTTGCATGAGCTGCTGCCATAAACAAATGCTAAACAAAAGTAGGTATAGTATAGCTAATAGTTGTATTATTGGAAAACAAAACAAAGAAATCAAATTAATCCAAAATGGCAGTATACCACCAGCATGTCACTGATAATATGTAATAAACTACAGGACCTTTCCCACTGGTTCTGTTTCTAACATTACAAACCGCATCAAGGCATATACTGTACAACACGTCATTTTAAAAAACATTGTCATAGATCATGTAGGAGCCTGAGAGGTAGGATTACATTCAAATGATCAATTCGCTGTATGATTGGCCCTCTTACGCTGAAGACAACAATAGTTGCAGCACTAATAACATAACAATTAAAATTTGAACTTTGAACAGAACACTTTTGATTTTATCATGAGACATTTACCACAAAGGTCAACAGACATCTTGCACTTTTATTTCAGAAACTAATCACTTTCCAACAAACTGGGAGCTCTCAAAATGGGGAGGCAGTGCCAGGCGTACTCAGCTGGCTTTCTTTAAGGGTATGGAGTGCCCAATGTTTGCACAAGAAATGCTAACTATTTGCAGTAAAAGTTTACTTCAATGACTTAGAAAGGACTATCTTAATTGCTTTACAACAAATATATCTACATCTTTTAGTGCTGTAGTGCAGATGTCTGTGAATTTGTGTGTAAGGGCTAGATGGTGCTTCCCAAAACTATAAATTTCTCAGTACACGAGAACAAAAAAAGAGTGTGAGACAGAAACAGAGAGAAAAAGAAGGAAATCAACCAGCTATACACACCAGGAGACAAAGGGTTAAACAAGACCCCATTGTATTTTCATGCATCTTCTGCTTTTGACAGATGAAAAATGTCAACTGTCCTGTTTGTATTTGGGAGTTTTTGCACTATTCATCTGCTTCATTAGTGCCTGCTGCTCCTAGCCCCTGACAGCTGCCGGCCCCCTGCTCTAAGTGCGCACACACATACACTAACACACACACAAACTGCTTTTTTTTTTTCCAGAATGTGTCGTTGCAATGGGTTAGATGATTGACTCACTCTCTGACCTCTGAGGTCCTGGTGTGTGAGTATGAGACTGTGTGTGTGTATGTATGGTTCATTGATATTCGAGAGACATGCAATGCACACGCATGCCTGCTGTCTGTCTAAGGAGTGTGAACTGCTGGTGGCAGAACACATGCACACTCTCACAAACGCACAGTCACACACATGCACACACACGTACACACACTCTCCCCTCCTTTGTTTCTCGGCTCTTCTTCAGCTGGCCAGGCTGTGCTCTCCCCAGCCCAGGAATGTAAAGCCAGCATCCCTGTCCATGTAAAAGGCCTGGATGGGGCCTTCCAGCTTAATTAACACTGATCCCGCTTGCTCTCTCCAGCTTCTCTCCCTGTACGCCAATTAAAAGGAGCTGCGAGAGGCTCCCGTCTTCTCCCTCCACCTCTCTATATCCCTGGAGGCCTTGCAGCCTGGGACCAAAGGGCTTCTCACAAGTTCTCACTTACTCATTTATTAACGCATGTACAAATATAGGCGCACGTTACATCAAAATAAACACCTAAATGTTAACACACACACACATGCAAAATAGATGCATATTCTGTATATATTCTCTCTCACACACACACACACACACACACACACACACACACACACTCTCTTGCTCATACACACAGCACAAGTCAGTAAAGCATGACTTTTTTATGTGCTCATCGGTCCTTCATCTGGTTTTATGATGATATATTAATCAAGGCAATAAGTCACAGTGTAGGGACAGTCATTAAAAATATACCTAAACCCAGTGGAGTCACCATTGCTCTACTTCAACAAACTAAAAAGGGAAGAAGGAAGTAAGAAATGGACGGATGAATTAAAAGTGTCAGATATTTCCAGTGGGTTGAACTTTTGAGGAAAACTGATAAAGAATGTGGTCTCACATGTCCCTATCTCACTGCAGTTGAGCTAAGTGTTATTATTCGAATTGTGAAATTTAAAGACATAGTTTTTTAATACACACGTATTTGCCTAGCAGTTAGATCAGAAGACAGAGACCACTCTCATGTCTGTCTATTAAATATGAAGCAGCAGCCAGTAGAAAGGTAGCTCAACACAAAAACTGGAAACGGGGAAATGGCTAACCTGGTTTTACCCAAAGTTAACTAAATCTGCCAACCAGCACCTCTAAAGCTCACTAATTAACACATTGCATCGTTTGCTTAATGTGTACAAAAACTGAAGTCTATAAAAGACAATTTGAGGTTTTATAGGAACTTTTTAGCTTCATATTTTATGGACAGATATGAAAGTGGTCTCGTGTGTCTTCAACTCTATTTCCCAAACTACAGTCAAACTAGTCCTTTAAAAAGCCTACCAACTCTAGCGTTTCAAAACATGGCCATGCAGCTGCCTCATAAAAGTACAACTGAACTGAAGGTTCTGTTTCCAAATAATATTAGTGTTTTAGGCTGAAGGCAGAGGGCTTATAGATTAGAAAGGAAGGCATGGATAACACAGGTTATGGATTAACTCGTATATAGAAAAAGACCCGACTGATATACTGATACCAGTAGGAGGAACACGTATGTTAACTCATCAAAATCTACACATACTATACCAGATAGATAAAAGCATACCAAGGCTATCCACAAGCAGCAGGCTTTGTTTGCAAAAGCCCCACTCCCATTTTCAAAAACATATAGAGAGCTCTAGCCACAGGGCCAACTCATCACATGCATACGCCAGCTGCTGAAAACCCAGCATTTTGGGGCCTCATAAAACCAACAGCAAAACAAGAGGGGAGGGAGTGGAATAAGGCAGGGGGCATGAGACATGGGCACAGTCAGAGGTATGGATGGCTGAGCTCCTACAGGAAGGAGACACATTCCAGTAAAGCTTTTCAAGCTATTCTCCCCCTCTGCTAACCTTTATACAAAACACAACAACCACAAAACATCCGTACGAGCTGGAGACCTACAGTATGCAGAAAATGCATCTCTTTTACGCGGGACACACAGAGAAACAGGGTGAGAGAGTTACTAATGCATATATGAGGCGGTTTTGACTGAGAGCAGAGAGCGCTAGGAGACCACAATCTCAAAGACTACCGCGTGACCAAACCTCCTCCTTACTTTCATGGTCACCCTGGGAGACAACCCCGGCGACTGTTTACCACAGCGTAGGGGTTTTGGATGAGGGGCACAGGGCACGGCTGGGTGATGTTATTAGGTTGGACACAAGGAGAAAGGGATCAAACAGAATGGGAGATAAAGATAGACGCAGATACAATGACCAGGTATCGACAAAAGGACCCTTCAGACCCTAATCCAACCCCCGGGCGCGAGAACGAAAAAGGCAGGCTCTCTCAAATGGAGCCGTTTCACACACCAGCAACCAAACTCCCTGGGATACAGACACACGCACACACACACACACACACACGCACTCACACACTCACGGATGGATGCACACACAAAAACAATACACTAGCACAATCTTCAGCGCCTACTGTACGTTCGGAGTGAAATCAATGAATACCAAAGGGATCAGGCGTGGATGTGAATTCCTTATGCCTGAAGGTTAAGTGAGGAAAAGGGAGGCATACGGAGGGAAACATAGCAGAAGGGAGGAGAATAGAGCAAAGAAGAATGGAGGAGAGAGTTTCAGAGAGAAGGAGGTACGTTTCCTGACACTGAATGCACTGTGGAGCCCTCTTGCCAAGAAGAGTGGAAAGCAAGGGTCTGCTCTTCAAAGAGAATATGCATGGCGTGATGAGCGCTGCTCTGGTAACAATAAGGTTGTAAAATCTTTATCTCCACAGGCTCCTTGCATGGCTCACCTTGACCTGATGGCTGGAGTTCTGTCTTTGCTCTTGTACCTACAGTACTTCTGAATGAACACCCCCCATCTATCGCTTCTCTCCAGTAATCTATAACCCTACTCTCGCTATTTGTTATTTTCCCCTTCCACTTCTTCCCCTCTGCTCTCTCTCTCTCAAACCTTCTATCTCCTCTTTCTTTTCATTCTCTCTGAGGACATCTACAGACTTCTCTAGCTTCCTATATTGTTCCTATATAGATTCCGATTCCTATATAGAAACTTTTTCACCTTACATCTTTATTCCCTGCCTTCTGACCTCCTTAGGGAGCAACAAGTCTCTCACTGTTTTTTTTTTAACTTTTGCTCTCTAGCTCTCCCCTTCCATCTCTTCCCCTGGTCTCCATCTTGCTTTCTCAGTGTTTATTTCAGACCGTGACCCCTAGCAGTTGTCCTAAGGGTGAAAGTCATAAAAGATCACTGGACTGTGCCCCATCTGATTCTGTGAAACAATCAATGCTCAGGCTGCAAATGCAGTTCTATGACAATTTCAAAATGCACAGCTTCCCCAACAACATACTGAAAAATATGAGGAATGCAAGTTACACCATGGACAGAATCTTTAACTACAATTAAACAAAGCCAAATGTTTGACAATTTTGTGGGACTTTTTAAAATATTCAACATTTAAGCATTGAGAGATTGTATAAAAGTTTGAAAGTAGTGTCCAGTGTGTTTGGTGGGCTCTGTTTTCTATTATAGCCCTCTCTCTCTCCTTAAATTTCTTGTCTGTCTCTACTTTTGATGTAAAATAAAGGCAAAAACGGTAGGGTTACACAATCATGATACCTGCTAAAATGTTACAGAAATAATATAAACTACTGCAATCTGTGTTTATTAACAGGAAAAGTAGCATCCTCCATGTAAAACACATATGAACAGAACACATATCAAAAGTACAAAAACAGAATGTGACCTAGATCACCCCCCACTTTCAGCCAACCACAGCCGTGAATTGCCGCAGTGCATTGTGGGGGATTAATTAGCATGAAGGACTGTGGTCTCTGAGCAACCATGACCCGCAAGCTGAGCTAAAACTTCTTCCTCACGCGTTCACCACCTCTATGTCTTAGGCGCTGTGGAGAAGGTGTAGTCACTGGTGCGTTGAAATGCAGCCCAAGTGATCAGCAACTCGGGGGAGTTAGGAGAGAGGAGGGGAGGAAGAAATGTGGGTGTTTCCTTGGCCGACAGTGAGTATCTGAAAATGTGTGTGTGTGTATTCAGTGCATTTGAAGGATGTCAAGGTGAAACACTGGATTGACTGCTATCATCCGTGTCTATCATTGTTCTGCTCCTCACTCTTTCCTCTTTGTTCCCTCCTCCCGGGCTTGTTTCCACTCAGTCTGGTCTACAGCAGAGCCCTGTGGTGTTTTGCTCCTGACTAATCAAACTAGTCAGTGTCACTGGGCGGCCTTATCCAAAACACATGGCCATGTCAGTTCCCTTCAATCCCCAGCTTTTCAACATTCGGCAGGTTCCCAGGCTAAAGAACTTTAACTCAAAGAGTCTTAAGGCCGCAGAGCTTAGTCAGGCCACAGAGAGAGGAGTAAAAACAGGAGGGATTACAGGTAAAGAATGTAAACATTTGAATATATTATTCCTATAACAATGTATGAATTTCTTGTTTTGCACAATATGACTTGACCGTAGTGAAGGTGAATGGAAATGCAGTACAACAATGTAGGAATGTACAGGCGGTTTATGTATATATTTTCTCACAGTACTCTATATTTGTGGGATTGAGGATGGTTTGTTTGTTTATGTGTGTGTCTGAGCCACTGTGTTCTCACGTCACTCCTACAGTCGACTGCAAGGTGACAGCGTGTGCACATATTCCCATAGCTTACCTCGTAGAGCAGGCATCCTAGCGACCAGATGTCAGATTTGAAGTTGTATCCGTTTTCATGTATCCTCTCTGGCGACATGTAGTAAGGAGTACCCACTGGAACACAGGAGGGGGAGTGGGGGAGGCAGAGAGAGAGAGAGAGAGAGAGAGAGAGGACAGAACAAGATAGACAGGAGAACAGGACAAAAAGAGTGTGAGCTTTAACATTTTGCATTGCAAACCCATGCTTCCCCCAGTTCATCAACATAACTGACACAGCTCACACAGCACCGGAAAGCAGGTCAGGAACGGAGGCGTAATCTCAAACTGTAACACATTCAGGGGATGGGATCTTCACCATATTTCAGCAAGAGAAAAGTACAGAGAGACCTTAAAGTACATTGCTTCTGTTAATTATATGAATGCTCAAGTAGGATGATATTTAATAAGGTTAGATATCATGCACACCCATAAAGCGTACCAAAAAGTTGCATACATATGGACAGCAGACATACTCGCACACACAACATATACATAAATCACTTTTGATTTCTGGGGTTCTGTAATGATCTGAAACAGTAGTCAGAGAATACGCCCAGGGAGTAGCGGTGGAGCCTTAAAAAGCTGTCCCGTTTCTGGTTCTGGTTTGGAAACTCAAGAATCCCAAATTTCCATGGCGACTGGCAGAGCTCCAGTGAATCAGACCTTCACCCAACTGGACACAAAGAGGAACCGCAGCTCAGCATCCAATCCATAACACACTGCAGGAAGCTTTGGAGATTTGCTGTTTTCTTAGCTCAATCTGGCTGCTTTTTTCATTTGCTCTCTGTTTACTGTGATTTCCCATGTAAAAGTCTATCAAGCACATCCAGCAGAGGTTTCGTATTAATCACATATGGTTAAAGGAGGAACATTTTACCAGGCCTCTAACCTGTGCTGAGCAGCCCTCATTCCATATCCTCTCACGCAACCATGTGAATGGAGGCTTACTGGAATATGAAGATGACAGCTACACGGCATCTGCTGAGTTGGTGTACAACATCCATCAGTAGCATTGCTGCACATGACAATGTGTGTAGGCTATGCTATAGAGCAGGGGTATTCAATTAGATTTCAAAGAGGTCTAGTTAGAGAAAATTTCCTGAAGCAAAGGTCCGGAACATCAAAACGAAGAACTTGCGTTATCATTCAGTACTATAACCTATAGTTGTATCAACACATGTTTTTAGTCAACAACGGACTGTCAAATCAAATAATATTTCAGTCAGTTTTCACATCAAACTGGAGAAATAATAAATAATAACTATTCAAATAATAAATTCTAAATTTAAGTAAACTAAAGTGCCTAATTTTTAGAAAAAATTTAATAAAAAGTGTAGCTTGAAGTGATGAAGTGTAGTCTTAACCAATTTTATATATTAAACACTCAACACATCATAACAAATGAACAGCTGTAATGCCTCCTCTTCTCTTTCTTTTCCTTTACCACATTTACCACTTTCCTACTTTCTGTTGTTCAGTGAGAAACGTGAGCTCCAGCTAGCATATTGGAGATCTATGAGATATTCTGGTTTTGAACTGCCCGTGGGAGGAATGTACATGTAAAAATCTGTACATTCTTGATTAAAAGTCATGTGAAATCTCTTTTATCTTTCGTCTCCTCAATTCGGGTGTGTTTCCAAAACGTCTCTGGTGAATCTCGCGGACTCGACTCGCAAGCCTCGGTATGCACAGATTTGATTGGCTGAGCAGCGTCACATGAGACGATTGGAGCACATGCGATTAGTCTGTGAGTTTCCTGGTCCTCTAAACCAGTACAGTAAATGCTAGAAAAGCTGCGCCGGTTAAAATAGAAACGCTCCATCACGAGGTAGTAAGTCTCAATAATAAATGGGCTGTAGGTCGGCGGTCCAGAGAGGACGGCGGCTGGGTCCGGATCCGGACCGCGGTCCGCCTATTAGTGACCTCTGCTATAGAGCTTGTGCTTTACATGTCAAAATAACCAACATCTTCTTGCATTCTACTCTGGATGAATACTTCTTAATAACCTGAAAACTGATTTGTTAAGATGAAATATTTGACTTGATTACTTATTAACTTCCTTATATTTCAACTGATCAGTCTGATCACAAATCATTTTTTTTTTTTACTGTTAATGACTTGAAAATCTTTTCTGCTTGTTTGAAATGTGTTCTCCCCCTAAGCCTGTGGTGTCCCACAGCATGGAGGAGTTTTTCAGGTTTTCAGTCCAATCAAACATGATACCAGCTATTTCGCTGCCTTCCTCTAGAGTTGAGGGTGTAAACATATATGAAATAAGCTTGTTTAGTAATTGGTAGAATTAAATCTTAACTAGTTGATACAACAGGCTGAAAGGAAAACTCACATATACAGCAGAGCTTTGAAAGCTTTGCTGTATATGGGAGGTTGAACAGAAAATAAGTTGATAAAACTTTTGTATGTTGCTTTGGACAAAATCCTAAATGTAAAAGCTTCTTTTATAGTTTTTTTTAAAAAGGGAAAAGTTTTTTTAACAGTCTTGGGCAAAGGGAAGGGGAAGGGAAACAAGTAGAGCAATGCAACTGAGTTTTATAGAGGATAACTGGTAGTTTACAATAGGCACAAACAGTTGAAGTGAGCTGGGTAGGTGAGAACAGCTCTCAAGTGGAAAGAACTCAAGAGAAAAGTCAGCTTGCCAGAAAATAGTAGGAAAATGCCATAACTCCATGCACTTACCAGAGCGCACACACACAGGCACACACACAAACTCTCCAGAGTCACGCTGCACATTAACAGGTCAGAGGAAACTCAACTAATATAATTGCAATTAATAAAACTATTACAGAGGGAGCTATTATATTTGAAGTCTATGGGAACTGAAATGAAAGCTAGCACTTTTAATTTTGGTGCAGATCTAATTGGGTTGAGAAAACACGCTTTTATCTTAAATGTGCGGTTTTGAATAATGAAGTGTTACCTGTCATTCCAAAAATAATCAGCATCTGCACAGGCAGTGGAGAAGCAAGAGAGAGCAAGAGGAAGAATAAACAGCGGACTGGGGATGCTGTTTTAATTGGTCATCAGGTTGGTACTGTGCTTTGTGTGTGTGTCTACGTGCATGTGTATGTGTGTGTGAGCTGCGAGGTCTCATAGTGTGGTCTGAACAAGCTCCCCTAACATTCATTATTAGTTGATTAAAAAGAATCAGCCTCTCTTATGCTAATAGTTGCATTAAAAAAGGCAGCAGATATGGGCATAGACTCCTTCAGCATGCTAAATTAAGGGCACATTACTTATTCATGCAAATAAATTGAAAGTCATGTTCGGATTGATTTTCATTATTGTGAATGGCTGACAACACTGTATTCCCTGCGAAACAGGGTAATCACTGTTTTATAGAAGGTAAGATGCCATCAAGTATAAGGAACCTCACACTTCTAACCAATTGCTGAAAGTAATGTTAAATAAACCAACGTTGGTGTTCTTCTATTGATTTGCACAGACTTACTGCAATTTCCTTATCAACAATTTAAACCCAAAGATTTTATAGGACCATTTAAACACTGAAGTATTTCATAAAGGGCTCCCAGTAATGGTGTAGGCCTTCTCTAATCTCTCTATTACCAGTTTTACATTTCTGTACTTCAAACAGCAAGCAAGATACTGCTAGAATCTCAAAGGCTATGATTGAATTTCTCATTCAGACCCAGGTCAGGAGTTTTGGAAATCTCTGCTCTATTATGTACTGTTTTAACAAATAAGGGTTAAAGTTGCAGGTAGCAGCACAGCCATAACGGACTTAATCTCAGAATCAGAAGGCGTTCTCTGGATTTACTTATATTCATGTTATATTTTTCTTGGTTTTCTACATGTCCTGCTGAGCCCTCACCCCCCATTTGGCTCTCCTCCTGCCCCTCTCGGTTTCACAACTGGCTTGCTTGTCTTTATAAGATAACTGAGTCTTTATATATACACACACACACATGTTGAAATTGTCGTAATTATTTCAAACATCAGCCTCCCCAAAGTCGTTCTGCTTCCATCTTGTTCTTTCCCCCAGAACTCATTGTTAACACCTCTCTCATTACAGGTGTTAATTGCAGGTATAATATAGTACGTATTACTGCCAAGTGGCTAGTCTCTCATTTCTCTAATGATTGCATCAGCTTTCCTGTTACTACCGTTCTTTTGTTCTTTATCTCTTTAATCCAACTCTTGCCATAACCCTATGTACCCATCCTTAGCACTGAAAAGCAGAGTGTGTGTAGTGGTGTCTTTTGCACGCCTGTGTGTACTCTTGTCAGTCTCATGTCCCAGAAAGTAGATGTATATGTGTCACTGAGTGTGTGTCTGTTGGTGTGCATGTATGCTGTAAATCTATGTGAATGTGCGCGATTATCTGCCCCTGAATGTGTGTGTGTGCGCATGCATTCAAGCCCATATGGATTAGGACATGCACATGCATCCCTGTGCATACATACATCTATATAGGAGACAAAGAGTCTATGTGTCTCTATAGTGTGTGCAAGAGTGTGTAAGAGACAAAAAAAACTGTGTGTGTGTCTGTGTGTGTGTGTGTGTCTGTGTCTGTGTGTGTGTGACTGCAGGCTGCTGAGCGGCTGAGTTGAAAGCCTGGAAGCTGACAGGCTGTATGCCTGGACCTCCATCTCATCTCCACCACCCTGCTCTACTGTTCAGCTGGGTGGCTGGGCTCATTACAGACCCACGCTGGCACGCGACTGCATGCATGCACACACAGCTCTTCCTCACATTCTTTCTTTCCATCCCTCTCTCTCACTTTACTTTTTTCCTTCCTTTTTTTCTGTCACATTGTCATATTCGCTCCTCTTTCTTTCTCTCGCTCCTTCTAACTTTTTCTTTCTCAGCTTTTCTTTTTTTTCCTGTGTCATTGTCACATTCTCTTCTCTCGCACCCGACACATTCTACCCTTCTTTTTCTGTTTCTTTGTCACCTGTTCTTCTAATTCTTATGCTCCTTTCTTTTTATGACATATTGCTTTCTCCCCCCTCTCTGACTCTTCACTCTCTCTCACTGTGTGTGCTGTCTTTCATTCTTTAACTCTAGTTTTCTTACACCTTCTCTCTACACCCCCAACCTTTGTTTTTCTCTCCAACTAAAAGTCAAAGTACCAGAGGGAAGGACAGAGAGAAGGAGAAATGCCGACAAGTAAGACAGAGAAACAGTAGCAAGAGAGAAGGTCACACAACTGCATATAAAATGTATCATTACAAAATCACATAATTCGCACAAGTTTATTTGGGGTGAGTTACTGTATCTCAGGGTCAGTGTAAGCTGTTCTAAATCAATGCATCTATTTAAAAAAAATACACATGGCCGCGCATTTACTCTGCACTGGAAGAAATTTTGCACTGTGATATGTGTAGTTTCACGATAATTAAAAAAGCAGTCTTGATTGCTTCAGATTGATGATAAGAGCATTCCAGTTGACCCCTTTGCTTATGGGGCTGCCTGTCCCCTGTCAGCCTAAAGAGGGTGCTGTGGACTCAACATTTAATGAGCAATCACAGACGCTTTCAGCCGGCTCTGCTGGCACTGCAGGCTGCTTAGTTGATAGGGCTTCTGTTGAGTTGATCATGTGATTCACACTTTCTCAAAAGCAGGGCTGCTGCTGTACAGGGGCTGAGAATAGCATGCTGTTTGTGGTAATAACAGTTTGACATAAGGAAGTGAGACAGTGCAAATGATAGCGTTTATATTTGTCTGTAGAATTCATTTTTCTACTTTTTCCATCATAAAGCAGCTCAAATTGCAGAGGCACAGCACCTTCAAGTACCTCTATAGGCTTGAAACCAGTTTAACCATCTCAAATACAATTTACTGTGTAATATTGGACATTGAACTGTCAATGTCAGTAATAAAGAGAGTCATTTAAATATTACTAACACAAAATAACCACACAATTCCGCTATCCGGAAACATATTTTTGTTAGCCTTAAAAAGTAGTCAGTGACTGAGGAGAGCACATAAATATAGAAAACTGTGCTTGTTTGGTGGGATTTTTCACTGAATTTGCTGTTATTAAAGGACAATCTTCAGGATGCCCTATCCTCATTTCTCAAGACATGGTGGTGGTTTAAAATTGTGCCTTGAACAGAACAGCAGAATACATAATTTTCTGATACTGATTTGATGATTTCTTGAAAGCTTTTAGTATTTTTATGGACTCATCTCTAACATGTTCAGTTCATTACAATATATCCATGACGCCCGGTCTTTTACTAGACTTTGCAGCGTTATGCACTGTGATGTTAAGCAACATAAAAAGGTGCAGGAATGGAGAGACTTTAACAATAGGGCACAGTGATGAGGGCTGGTAGGAACAGGTTGTTAACAAATTGTTAATAGGTATGCATGTGTTTTAAACACTAGGACACCCTTGAACTGAGGTAGATGTGTATGTATGTTGAGTCTCTGTGTGTATTTGTGTTAAACCCCATGTCTCCTGTAAAGTGAGACAAGCTACAGGCTTTCAATGACAGGTCAAAGCTTGAAGCTTGGTTCAAACATCTATGTCTATTCCTGTGGAAATCAATAATCACTTAAATGTTGTTTCACTCTCTTCTTAAAGTTACAGGCTTATCCTGAAGATTTACAGTACGAGGCCCAGAGTCATTAAACACCTTATGTGTTAAAGAATGCATTTAAACATGTGGTACCGTTCTGTTTGTCACTTTGTACAGTCTCAGATTTAGCACACTTATTTTTTTGGGTTAAGTCTTAAACTAAGCCAAATGGAGGAGTCTTAATCATTGTGGCAATTCTTTGGATACATTTCTCACTTCTTTGAACAAAAAATATGTTATATGATTTCATTTCCCACAAGTGACAAACACACCCATCAAATCCGACAATAACCGCGGTTGTAAAGTTGGCTGGCTTGTTTTATGGCACACAGTCACAATCAGAGCTGTGTGTCGAAGGCCTCTGCCCAGCATTCATCTGTGTTAGGTTTAAAGGTCAAGGCAACAGGAAGTAGCTAAGTGGCCTATGAAGGTGGTGGGCACAGCCTTGGCCAAGGAGCATAGCTAAATGACACATGGCTCTTGGCTCACCGTGCCTAATGAAACACATCCAACACTGGGTGATTACTGGGGGCCACTGTGTCTAAGTGTGCATTTGTGTGTTCACAAGTGTGTGTGTGTTTGTGTGTATATCCACATATATATAGACAGTTGTAAATTACCTAGTGAGTGAGCAGCGGTTGTTTTGGAGCTGAAGAATCGTCCCAGTCCCAAGTCTCCTAGTTTCACTACCCCTGTAGCTGTGATGAAGACATTGGCTGGCTTGATGTCTGGAGAAGAATGAGTTGAAGAGATAAGAAGAGATATAGTGGTTGGTTGCATGCAAAAATCAAGCTGACTGTTTAAATCGCCAATATGAATGTTACATTATTGACAGAAAATGTGATGGGCAGCAATGCTTACGGTGTGGAGACATGATCATATAGAAAAAAAAGTGAATGTGCACTGTGATAGAGTGGACATGATATTATTGAAAATATTAATTTCCATTAGTGTGGGTGTCAGCAAACCATTTCTGATGCTTTTTCTAAGGTAATGTTAATGTGTTCCGCATCAGCCTTTGAAATTTACTTCTCCAATATAACTGTAAGCGGCTTTTGAATAGGCGGTCTCTGCTAAGTGGTCATTAAAGCCCAGAGCTCAGGGTTCATTAGTGTCCCTGTGCCCTAATCAGAGTCAGTCCAACGGAAGTATACCACCTGTAGTTGAGTGTGTGTGTGTGTGCACGGTTGTGTGTGCACCTATGCAGCAGCCTATGCACATGAATCCAGGACCTGATTTGACTGGGCCCTACTGAAAGCATGTGTGCCCATAAACACTGTTCTCTGGTCTATGCGTTGTTTAACACCTACACTTAAGCCTTCTGTCGTATGCAACAAGGTCGTTCACACTGAAGAAAATTCACTGACTTTATGTTCCGTTTTTCAGGACTTAAGGGGTCCATACTAGACGTTTTATTCTGTTAACTTGACACAGTAAAGTAGCAGTACATAGCAACTTAAGATTATTTCCTCAAATTCCAGACATATATTGGTTGCAGTTCAATTTTGTATGCTATTAAACATTCATAATTAAAATAACATAAAAACAACACACCTCACTACTGGTGTGTGGTAATGCAGCTGCAAGCAAAGACTGTTTTGGTTATTCGTCCCGTATTTGGTCCATTCAGGACCATATGTTATGTCATCTGAGGTTTAAGAGACTTTGTTAAGGCCAAGCATCCACTAGATAGCTTCCCCTCCACCCAACACACACACCATAATGAAAAACATGATACCAAGAAAAGCAAGCTAGATAATATGAAAGTGTTTAAATGTGAAAAGAATGTGTTTTCAAGGGCTAATGTCAGAGTTTGTAATTGGTCCTATGCTTTGAGACTTTATTCACATAATTAATCGTATCTTTTTGTGGTTTACTCAAATGTCATGCTCTGGAAAAGTAACTACTTGTTTGATTCTATTGCTTTTCTTGTTAATATGTCACATTAACAGGAGGTGGAAAAGATATGTGAGCAGTTGCAGCATGTCTATAAGTCTCTATTGGTACTCTTCCATTAGTACAACTTTTTCAAAACATTCATGGTGGCTCAGACTTGTCCAGATTGAATAGAATCTATTGATTATCTTATTATAATGAACGAATGAGTCAAATATATGTGTGAGTGTATGTTTATGTACAGTATGTCTGTGTGTGCACATCATCGCTACCTCTGTGCATGACTCTCCGGGAGTGCATATGTTCAAGCGCACTGCAGAGCTGGACAAAGTACTTCCACACTGTTCTCTCAGGGATAAGCCTCCTCTGCTTCTTAAAGTGCTGTAAAGTAAATGCGAGCAAACACGCACAGACACACAAACACACACACAAAAAGAAACATCCAAATTAGAAAATCAAAGCAACATTAGCATACCTGAAAGAGGGAACAAATAAAATATTTTAATAGGGATGGGAAAGGATGCATTTTAAGATGGTAGCAATGTGTTTATGTGAATGTGTTTATACAGCATCCATCTCCAGCCTCAGTCTCTAGTTCTGACTCCACTGTTAATGGAACCCAGACCACTCTCCTCTTGGTCTGTCCCTTGCCTAACCAAGCCCCGTCTCATTTTCTATCTGGCCTACAATGGAAAGCATATGCATTCTTAGGAACAGAGAATATATCTGTGGTACCTTCCAAAACTCTCCCATCTGGCACACAGCTCTTTTGTTACGTACAGATTTCAGTGGCACAGTGGTTCCAGTCATTTTTACTAGATTTTTTTTTTTGGGGGGGGGGCGAGTGAGTCGTTCTGGATCATCAGAGTGTGGTCCATATCCACAAAAGCCACAATGATGACAGAGCTTCAGTTTAGGCATAATGGCTTATTGATCCATAGTGACAACAGTCAACAAGTGATCATAATAACTCCTCCTCCAACAGCAGACTAAGGAGATGTAAGAAGTCTGGCTATGGGGTGTCTTCATGGTTCCATTTGCAAGTAAGAAAAACCTGGACACCTGGTACCTGGAAACCTGGTTAGCCAGCTTGAACGGAAGTCCTGCACATGACAATTACTATGTAAGCATTTAGCAGATACTGTTACTTTGAAAAACATAGCAACAGCACAATGAGTGATTTCCAGGTCATCTACAGGGAAGTAACTACATTAAAACATTAACTGAGTAAAGAAGGAACATCCCTGACCATATCTTGTCTTCTTGACACACACGTATGTTTGTACTATATGCACGTACATTTTGCATACCACCTGAACGTTCATATTTATGCATCGGTATCATAATCGGCTTACAGTCTATTAGAAGTACCTGTCTAAACTGATTGTGCATCAGCCACAAACTCTGACAATATAAAAACAGAGTAACCTGTAGTCTCTAGTGAGGTTAGAGGTCAAGGAGGAGAAAGGACAGGACTGTTAAAATTACTGGCCCATAGCCCTACTAAACAATGTGAGAGAGAGCAAGAGAGGCAGAATCAGGGAAAAAAACTTAGATGGATGGCGAGACAGCAAATAGTCGAACAATGGAAGGAAGTAATGGAAAGGTTGTAGGTGATAGGAAGAGATACAGAAAATGGAGAGAATGGTTTGAGTGAAAAAGAGGGATAGCGAAAGATAGATGGAAAGAGGGAGGGATAGACCTTGGCCTACATCCAAACAAAGCCTTAGTTGAGAAGCCATTCTTCCCTTGCCCTCCCATTTCCATATCAGAGGACTGTTTGATGTCAATGGGGGAGCTCATAGACACCCACCAACACCACCACCACCCTCTTCTCTGCCTTTAACAGCAAACACTGCACATGCAATATTCTGTAAGTGCATGCAAATCAAGGACCATTTGATTTCATTTGAATTCTGAGATGGTCAGAGAGAGAGAGTGTAATAGAGAATGAGGGAGGGAGAGAAAAGGAGAAGAGAGCAGAGTAGAGGACGAGAAATCAAAAAGAATAAAAAATGTTAAATTTCTGCATGGGGGGTTCTGTTTTACATATGGCACAGTGTACGGATGTGTTTACGTCACATTATGGCCCTGAAGGGGGGGTTAATCCATGGCACGCACCTCTGGACTGCCACTGTTACATTAAAAAACAAATCCTTTAGAACGGTGCAGGAGACAAATGGTGCAGAGGAGAGGCGTGTACTTGCGTGTATGACTGTATGTTGTCAGCAGCCATAAGGATGCAGCCTGAATGCTCCCAGCATCCTTTGTAGCTTAGCTAAGATAGTAGTGATGCTCTGTTGTCTTACCTCTTCAGGGTGCTTTGTAACGTGCATATCTGAACAAGTGTGTGTGTGTGTGTGTGTGTGTGTGTGTGTGTGTGTGTGTGTGTGTGTGTGTGTGTGTGTGTGTGTGTGTGTCCATGGTTGTGTCTGCACAGTCTTTGCCTCAACAGTACACCATATGTATGTATTCAGTGTGTGTTAGTGTGCATGTGTAATGGATATATATCACTGGTCTATGTGTGTGTGCTGTGCCTGCCATGTTCATTCTCTTGTACCGCTAATCCTCGCCTCTCCTAATTTGCTGTGTTGAACTGTGCGGATGCGGAGCTGCTGAGTTTGACTGCAAACAGCTTGTCGAGCTGTGCCGATACAACGCCGCGGCATCATTTATGCATGGAAGAAGCCCAGGTTTTTTACATGTACATCACTAATTTGCTATACTGGCAGGTTTTTATAATAACTTGGGGTTTGGTCTAACTGAAAGACGAATAACATGGTGAGCCTGGGATATAATCACTACCACTTTCGAACGTTTTTCTGCTCATTTTTCTGCTCCAGTTTCAACAACATCATCATCCCCCCACAAAAACCCTTGTTGATCTCGGTTTAAGACATGGTCACCTTGATACATGCATGTGGCTTAATTTAATCTTACTTTATTCTAATATACATTTCCTTCTATTTTGACCAATGGTGATGTTATTGGTTATATGTTTTTTCTTAGGGAAATCTAGCCAGGATGAAAAGCTGGGCATATTTTTTTTGTGGCCAATATTAGGACAAAAATAATGTACATGAGAATAAAAACTATTCAAACCTCAAGTTTCCTAAAAACCTTCATTATAATAATACCACAAATAACAGCTTTTGTCGTAAATTCCTCACCTCAAGATTTAGTATGTAAAAGATATGAGGAAAACGTCAGATTAAAGCCAGATAAGATGTGCTCAGTATATGTTCACATACCCCCTACATTCAACACATGCTGGAACTTAAAGACCATTAATTATTACGTGATTCTTAACAACTTCCTTTTCACAGTGTATGCACATCAACACAGACTACTGGGATTAAAGGGGGTTGCATGAGGCTTTATATTAGTTGTTTTTTTTTTGTTTCAGCACGGAATGGATGATTCAGATTGACTCAGCGTCCAGGTACTCAAAATCCTGCAATAACCACAAACCACAGACCTCCTGCCACCATTCCTTCAGTTCTAAAAGGCCACGTCATCTTTTGACGCCAAATGTGTGATATGGTGTTGGACTGGCTATTATTTAGTCAGATATTAGATATACCGTAATTTTCCTTCATAATAATCAAATAGTGGATTTTTGGTTTATCTGATCAACCAAGACAATGTATAGTTTCATGTTTGATTCTGTGTCCTTTAAGGTTCTTGTGGTTGAGTGTTACTTTAAGTATTACATGACCACATCAATTGAGTGTTAGCTAGTAGGTTTGCTGCTGCGGGGAGTTCATTACCTTGATCATACGCGAGAGGTCCCCTGCATCCGCTAGCTCCAGGACTATGTTCAGCTCATTGTCCTCAATAAAAGACGCATGGTACTTTATCACATTGGGGTGGTTCAATTGCTGTGGGAGAAAAAAAAGACATGTCATGGAGATGGAAAGAAAAGGCGAACAGAAGACATGGTGGTGACACTTGTCACATTAAGAGCTTCCACAGTGACACTACCTAATCCAAGAGAGAAAATCATTCCTTGCAGAAGCTACAGACAGAAGCATCATCTTGTAAACTTTTTGCACAATTTATATCAAAACAACACTATCAACAAAGAAACAGGTTCATGTCACGAGTTGTGCAATCCTCCACACTTTCACCAGCAATTAAAACAACAACAGTTTAATCTGTATTTGGGATCCATATTTGGTAAGTGTGGACCTAATGAGACAGTTTTGTCCTCCAGTGTGACAAAGCTGGGTGACATGTCACAACAACCCCTCTGTCTGTGATGACAACAACCCATGTGTGAGACACACACACGCCTGACAGGCTGACATGGCTGGCAGTCAGAACAACAAGCACCCAGGCTCATCTCTGGCTGATATTTCTTCCTGTTGGTTGGTCAATAAGGCAGGAACAGCATTCCCTGTAGTAAACAAAAAGTCTCTATTCATCCAGAGCAAAGAGAGAGAAGGGGAAGAGAGGGAGGGAGGCGCAATGAAGGGAAAGAAACAAATGACACAGTCACACAGATGAGCAAAAGGAATGATGGAGACAGGGCGAGGTGAAGAGGTAGGGAAAGAGAACAAAGGTGAGGAAGGGGGAAAAAAACAATAGGAGAGGGATAAGGTGAGCACAGTTAGAGAAAGGAGGAGGAAGCAGGGAGAGATGGTGATATGTGGAAAGCTGGAGACATGGAGCTGTGTGGTGTGGCAATGTCGAGGAGGGGAAAGAGGGGGTGGGGGGGGTGTGATGCGAGCAGACTGAGCAGTGTGACACGCGTCCTCCACTCGGCTCCGCTCTGCTTTCTCTGCTGTGATTAAAGAAATGTTCATGCTCCGGATGATGCCAAGAAGAGGGGAAAGGAGAACACAGTACAGTACACTGCGCAACACTACACTCTCCACTCCATCTCCATCCCTCTACAATCCCCTTTCTCATTCGTTCTCTCTTTCCCTTCCTCATGTCTCCATCCTTCCTTCTCCCTTCCTTGTCCTCTCTTGCCAGATGTATTTTTGGCTCAGAGTGACAGTTCTGCACAGCTCCACACTGTAGCACTGCCAGGGAGTAATGACAAGTGCCCCCACCACCACCACCACCCCCCCTGCACCAACCCACTCCTCTTCCACAAATTGAACCTCAGGCAGAGGATACAGAGAAATAAAGAGATATGTTTGCATGCAGATGTTTATATAAATGATGGAAGAGAGCCTTCTGCAATAAAACAATCACTTATTGGGAAATATTACATCATAGAGTCTTTAATGATTAAGTAATTACACACACTGGTGTTTAATTACATAATCATGCAAGACTATGTGATATATTTGGTGAGCTGATGATGTGTTTCAAAGAAAAACAAGCTACTGACTAATGCAATCTGATGGTACAAAATTAAGCATGATAATAAATTAGGTTCCACTGTATTTATAAAAGGGAATTACATCCTCATAGAAAGTTTGCTTTCTAGCTGGTAGGAATCTGAACAATAGATATTTAAAAAAATTTACAATCTTGTGTACTTCAGCTGAAAAAGACTATATAATAGCAACTTCTAATGTCCATCACCATCAGAAATGGATGTCTTGTGTTTCCTGACATCCTGATATCAATTCACTGAATAAGAAATGAGAAAATATAAAATTTTGTGTTGTTTGTCCATTAAAAGAGAAACATATAATATCTACTAAACTTGTATCAGGTTAAATGACACTGGTTGCTGCCAGTTCTCTGTCTTGCCAGTAAACTGTGCTGGTATAATCTAATCAGATGTAGGACCCTGAACACCCCCACCCCCCACCGCCACACACACCCCCCCACACATTTTTATAGAAACACATAACACACAAAACAGAAGCAAGCAAACACAGAGACATCATTACAGCTTTTCAGTGCTGATTAGGGCAGATCATTAGTCTTCAGAATACAATCCAGGCTTGATAGTAACCACAAGCGAGAGAAATACACAGCTGTGGGATTTCAAGAATGGTGAAACTAGCAGATTGGCAGGGAGCAGGCTATTTCTGCAACCAACATTCCCATCAGCGAGGATTTAGACAAAAGGACAGAGTGAGAAGTGAGATTCTGAAGTTGAAATCATCATGTCAGAACAGGAAAATACAGATGAATGAGCAAAAACAAACAGACAAACAAATAAAACAGCAGACTGCTGAAAGGCCATGACTGAGTCTGAGTCTGAGTCTGTGTGTGTGTGTGTGTGTGTGTGTGTGTGTGTGTGTGTGTGTGTGTGTGTGTGTGTGTGTGTGTGTGTGTGTGTGTGAGAGAGATCACGCGGCATTATGTGTGTGTGTCATTCCAGTCGGTCCATGCCAGTGTGCCTCTCATTATTCTGATTTGGCTGTGTCCCCTGTTGGCCTGTCTAGTGGGGGATAAGGAAGAAGGTCTGTCTCTCTCTCACACACACTCAGCCCTTTATTATCAGACTGGCTGGGCAGCGAAGGGCTGGGCATAACTTCTATGTTCACTAGCAGCTTACAGGATGAAAAGACCGGAACAAAAAGCTCTGAGAGGGGAAGACGAGCAGGGAGAGGGAAAGGAGGAGAAATGGATGGAACGACATAGAAACTGGGTGATTAGACAGAAAAGACAAGACACTGAAAAAAAGGTATGGAGAAAGAAGATCCATACTATGAGAGAGAACTAAAGGAAATGTGGGAGATTCATAAAGGAGATGAGATACATAGTCACCTGACAGAGTGTGACATTTAACCCTGCCTTGAACCCTCTTAGGAGGTCAGAGCTACGGATCCGGGAGAACCCTGCTGTCTTTTGCCATCAAGTCAATGATCTGCTACTCAGATTACAGCACTCTACACTGTCTCGCCTGCATCGAGTATCGTTGTCTTTGATTGGCCCAAGAGCCTCGGGAGTTTTGCTGATGTGTTTGAAACATACTAATTGGTTTTGTTTACTTTCCTCTAATGTGTACATGTGAGCGTGTGGATGAGCGTGTGCATGTGCTCAAACTGCCTGCAGTGCGCACACACACGTGCAGAAAGGCTTCATATATAGAGGGAAACACTACCAGGAATGCATGAATGCACACATGCACATAATCAAGTCACAAACACACACAACTCTGACACACATCTAGGATCTTGCAGACAGGGTGAGATATTGAAGCTGTCATTAGTTTGTTCATTAGTATTTGAGAGCAACCTAACTGACACATGTTTATGGTAGTTTGATAAATGAAACCATTGGAGATTAAAAAAAGCAAGAATTAGGAAAGGGAGGAGGTAAAACATCAAGAGACACATGAGAAAGGCTGTTAAATTTCCAGGCTGATAGACTGTTGCCCAGCTCTAAATATTAAAAAAGATTATAAAAAAAACAATAGTTTTGCATTAAAAAAAAAGAGTCAATGTGAGCCTGGAGGGATTTTACACTCCTGCACCCCTCACACACACACACACACACACACACACACACACACAGACAGACATAAGGAGACAGTAGTACACATTTACTATACAGTCACACACACACATACTCATTCATATTCTCACTTGTGCGCACAAATACTCTGCATTCATAACCACGCAAGCATGCACACATGTGCATGTGCCTATACACCAGCACACAAAGCCAAATCCAAGCCGTCTGGAGCAGATCAATTGTTTTCCTGTGGTGGAAGGTCTCAGCTGAGGCACCCTAAGAGAACAGAGCACAGTGCATGACGCTGTCTCCCTCTTCTCTGGTTCTTTACCTTAAGGAGATCTATCTCTTTGATGCAATCTTGCCGAGCTTTGGCATCCATCAAGTCGAATATCTATCAAGAGATCAAAAGGGGAGTGAGAGAGAGAGAGAGAGAGAGAGAGAGAGAGAGAGAGAGAGAGAGAGCGGTGTTATGACATATTCAAGACATGGTAAGATGGAGAGAAAATAAGGGGAAAAAACACTAAACAGAAAACATGGTTGCTGTTATCTAGAGGGTGGCGCTGGAGTGACTACAGGTGTTTCCCATCTGAGTAACATGTACAATCCTTGTGTAAGGTGTGTGTGTGTGTGTGTGTATACATGCTCAACCAGAGCATCATATCCTCTTGGTGGTGTGTATGTGTGCATAAGTCAGTGAATACTTCTAAGTATCTGTGTGTGTGCACATTCAAGAGTACTGAGTAATATTATGAAGGTAGGCTCATATTGCACTTTACCAAAACAAAAGTATAAACAACAATTGTTTAATTTAAAAGACAGACAGATAAAAAGAAACTGTTAATCCTAGACTGTCACACTCCTTTCTTGCATTTTTCAGCATATTGACAAGTAATTTATTTCAGATTTACCATGCTTAAGTTTATTAAGTTGTATTTGTGTATTAACAATACGCTCAGGTGCACTGCTCATGTAACTTTGTTTTCGTTTTGTGCAAGTTGCAACAGTTTCGTTCCCCGCAATAGAAACACTCTGTGTAGCGGAGCCGTTACGATTAATTAACTGTTTTAAAGCGCAATTAATAGTGAAATCTGGTAATCGCTGATTCCTACTTTGTACTACAGTAAATTGTCCTGTATGCAGGTGAGTTCAATTTCCAGTGCTAAATTCTGGGGGCCGAACATTCATGAGGACAACAAAAATCATAATTATAGATGACAAAAGGCCGTTAGAGAGTTCAACATTTACCTCTGGCTGAATATATTGGGTGAACTTGGTGTCCAAAGTCACACACATTACTGTGTCTCACCTGGACTTTCTTAAGGGCCACTGACGTGTTGTCTAACAGGTACCTTGCCCGGTACACCTCACTGAACTGACCACGTCCAATCTTCTTCTCAATCTGAAAGTTTGCCAGCGAGTTATGGCCCATATCTGGTTGCAATGGTTTCTGAAAGGGAAAAAAAGTATCTGTTAACATTTGTGCACATAGACACGTGCTTGTTCACACAGCATATGCACACAGAGACATATTACAAGGGGAAAAAACAATAAAAACAAATGATTTACAGACATTTTGCGGTAACCATGTTTTACCATTGAAGTGCAACTATCTCCACATTACTGAAAGAGGAAAGGAAGAGGGCTGAAGGATGTGGGTGAAACAGTGGTGAGGCCCCAGCTTCTGTAGTTTGTTTTGCTGAGAGGCTGCTCTAGGCTGCTGATGATTTGACTGGCATTAAGCTGATGTGTCATGCAGTGAGAGGTCTTGAGGAATGTGCACACACTGAACTGCAGCACCACATCACCTCACTAAAGCCTACAGATTGAGGAAAGTCCTTATTTTCTGTTATTTACATGCTACCCAAAGAGCCCTAGGTCTGGGACTGCAAATGTTTTTCCTAATCAATTCGAGAGTGTGAACTCACAAGTAGTAAGTCAACATATTTCCTGATTAACTTTATACGGGCAGCAGGGCAGCATCATGCAGGGCCTGGCAGGATTTCTGGAAGTGGCTGCCATGCTGGCACCAGACATTAACTTCTGATCTGATACAGTAAGCAGTTTATCATATTTTTACATGGATTGATAATGTTCCTATGTAGTTCAGTAAACTTGTAATTATACCTTACATCTGCTTGGCAGGCAAATTAATCACCCCTGGCCTCACGGGTGCTGTTTTGTAGCTAAACGGCACTCTGACCTCCCTAAAGTAGAGGTGAAAAAACTATTCCTCTATGGGGAAACAAAATATATAATAAAATAAATAAAATACCCTATTACATAAATCCGGGCATCTTTTCATTCCATCTGACTTGATTTTAAGTTCACAGGAGTCCTCTTTCTTCCTTTGTTTGCCAAGTTATATCACTGACTGTCTGGCACTGGGCCACAGACTACAGGACTCCTCGCCATTGCTCGCCATAGACACTCACCTTCCCAAAATAAAATTTAAAAAAAACAATCAAAAATAAACCAGAATGAGCCCCTTGGATATGATGTGTGAAAAAAAGCAACAACCAGGCTGCTTGACCTTTCCAGCCTTTTGCTAAACTTGTACAAGGCGTCGGTGGGAGCAAACAGAAGGTGACAGATATCAGAATGCCACATCTCACCAGCGCTTCTGCCAGTGTGGCAGTGGGAGCAGCTTAGCGGCACACAACTTAGGACAGAGGGAAGGAAGATGAAGAGGGGAGAGAAGGTCACAAATGAATCTCCTAAGCACTAAATACACAGGAAGGGAGTGTCGTCACACTCAAACCGCTTTACTTGGATTTTGTAGTTTGACGGAGTTACCATGAGCGCAAAGATAGGCTGTACAGGATTCCCTCAGTTGCCTAGTCAGTACAAAGGAAGATTATGATATTTTAATTCAGTTAATAATAACAATTAAAACAAACCAAAATACGGAACAAGTGAATAACTGAGTTTAAGTGTGAAGTATGTTGGGCTGTAGTCCAGTCGTAAAGCCAAAAATATTCAATTTACAACGATATAAAACAATAAAAGAAAAGCAAAATCAAATGCATTTGTGCTCCTCATAATGTATTTAAAACAGCAAAAGCCTGAATGTCTACGGTTGACAACACTCAAGTGCAGTGCTATGGTCAGCTCAGTTAATTGTCTCTATGCTGAAAAAACTAACCCATAGACTGAATAATGTTTAGCAAAAATTAACCCATAACTATATAAACAAATCTAAAGACACACACACACAGGGAAGCACGACTCCAAACAAGACTCATAAAGGTGGGGGAGGGGAATTTCATTGTTTTTTAAAGTTCAAAAGGGTGACAAAGGAAGAGGCGCTAGCCAATTAGATGCCCTGTCCAATTAACACTTAACACCGTCGAGGTGTGTGCATTTTTCAGCGTGACACCACCATCATCCCGGGCTGTCTGAGAGTTACTCTGACAGAGAGCATGACACACTGCTCCACAACCCATCACTGAACATTACGGCAGCTCTAAAAAAACTGCTACAGTGCTTTGCCATAAGCTACCACTGAATACTTTAACAATGGTTACATATTGTTCCAGTGTGGACTTTACATACAAAAAGTAAAACTTGCATAGAAGAGAGGCACAATACAAATCTATACAAAGATCTAAGGTGTGTCACATTAAGTGTGGCCATATTGTGCAATGACTTGTCATAATGGTGACAGAAGCATTTGTGTAAGAATGATGCAGGATGGACAGTTCAAGGTGTATAGATTCAGAGAAATTGAGAGAGAGAGAATAGGAGAGAGAGAGGACAAGAGGGCATTGCTTTCATTCGCTGCGTTGTAGCTTGACAAATGTTAGCATGAGCCTCTAAAGCGCTGTGACAACCGCCTGCTGAGAGCACAGTCTTGCTAATGTGTCCTGGCATGCCAGCCCCGTAATCACACATTTACATATGCAATGACCTACATTTGCATGTCAGATCGCACACTGTCCGGCATGATTAACAGTGGGCACCTCCCCATGTGGAGTCGCCCTGGGTGGCAGCAGAGGCCGTGCGAGGGCGGAAGAGAGGGCTGGAGGGAGGGCGGCTTTTTTGGCAGCCAAGGGGCCGGGCTGCCAGGCAGGATTATGTCAGCCAGCGGCCCCGGCATTAGACACTTCATTAGAGCTAATCTGTTTAGCAGTGGGCAGTGTATGTAAACTTCACAGGCCATTTGCGGCACCTCTTCGCCCCCTGGCCTGGCCTTCAAAGGGCAGCCAGGCCAAAGCTGACTGACAGGCCGTCTCATCTGCCGCACACGGGTGTCACACAATCAGGAGCTCCCAGCTGAAACACAAAGCCCCAACAAACACACACACACACACACACACACACACACACACACACACATATAAAGGGAAGTCACAGAGGAACGACCCTGAATGACGCAGGGGTCAGTGCCTGAACAAAACTGGGAGGAGGGGGTTATACAGACTACTGCTTGTAAGGATCAAAATTAGATTTTTTGATGTTTAAAAAAGGTGGTAGAACCCAAAGGTGAAGGGTTGCCTAGTGGACCTTTCAAAAGAACAGGTCTTGCATAAGCATGGCACAAATGCTACCAAAGGTACATGTTTGATTCTTTCTTGGGGTGTCCATAACTGATCATAAAATGATTCAGAAGACAACGCTGCATTTACCTTAAATCTGTTTATCACTTTTCTTTCCTTTAAATTCTCTACCATTGGCCAGTATAAATGACTGTATCAATATGTGGTCACATGTCAAATGTCATGCCAGGCCGATCCTATAAATAAAGGCCGAGACAAAGAAACAATTATTGTTAGGCCCATTGATTATTGCCATCTCTTTCTATATTCTGACCTTCATAATATAGACTTTCTACATCTTTTTCTTGACTTACATTTCTGTGCTGTACCATGTGGTGTGCTTACACTTTTCACTCACGTCATTCTGGTTGGTGATGGGGACAAGCTGGAGGGGATGGAGATTAAGTGGCAGCCGTGCAAGGTATTATGGGTAACGTCTGTGAGGGACAGCGTGTCTTGGGTATAAAGGTGACATACAACCGCCATGGGCTACTTACTAGCAGGGGGATTGAAAGAGAGAGAGAGAGAGGGAACGGCAGAGCGAGAGACAGAAGGAGTGCAGAGAGACAGCTCATCGGCGGAAGTGTGATATGGGCTGCCCAATAATGACACCATTGCCAAACACAGCTGACAAGACACATGGAGAGTGGAAGAGGGAATGTGGAAGACAGGGAGAGAGAGTGAAGGGGGAAAGACAAGCAGCAGAGGGGAGAGGGTGTGATGTGACAGCCCAGCAGTGCCAACGGCTGCCACAGAAAGGCCAGCAGCGGCAGAGAGGTGCTGTCTCCCATGGAGAGAGACGGGGAGAGATGCAGAAACAGAAACTCAGGATATGTCCACACCAAGCCGGCTAAATTAAAAAACGCATCTCTCCACTTTTGCACACTGTCCACACTGAGCCAGTACTTAGACACCCGAAAAGCTTTTTAAAAATTTTGGTACAAAAGGGACAATTAGATAAGCCAACATTAGAAAAATTTTAAAGAAATTAGGAGAGGGGAAAAAAGGGAAATTACTTGCAACAAGAGTCTCAGGACAGATGCAAACCAAGGACGATGCCATTCATTGTCAGTGCCTTAATTCCTAAAGCCACCAGGGCACCCTATGATCAGTCACTTTAAATTTGTTTTGACCAACATTCAGTTCAGTACCCTAGAAAATACTGATCACCTTGTTAATAGCATTTATGACTCGTGATAAAACACTCTTTTCTGCTTGTGGAGTTGTTGGCCAATAAAAACTGAAAATTTTATAAAGATCAATTGTATATTTAAAGCCCAGAACAGAGGTTTAACCAGTTGAAACCCTGCTAAATAACTGCACTGTGTCTTTCCCACTGCTATCCAGATTTTAGCTGGGGTGCAGTTATAATGTTTGCCAGCTGAAAAAGGATGAAGATTAGAATTTGTCATTTGTTTTGTTTTCAAACATTTTATTAGGTACAGGGATCTCCACGAAAACTACCTCATTCTAGTGTGGACACAGTGTTTAGAAAATAAGTCGGATTACAGTAGATTTAGCCTTCAAGAGAGACAGGGAGGGATACAAGAAGAGACAGTGCAACTGGCAGGCAGGGGGCCCGCTCCCACCCTCACCAGTCACCTGCCCCCTTGAGCACCGCACCATGCAATATTCATCCTCAGCCAGTCAGTGAGCCAGCCAGGCAGTCAAACCGGCAGGATTCACCCCAAAGGTGCTTCTCGTTCTTCTCCTCTCAATCCACTCAACAACCTCACCACCTTGTCTGAGCGCTTACAGACAGATCTGTGTCTGTCAAACTCTGCATTGACTATAAAATCTGATCTGAGCGGGCCTCATCACCAACCCTCCCACTCACTCAAAGAGCAAATGCTCCATTAAAAATGCACATCTTACCAGCTCAACTCATTTACCTAATGCATATGCATTATACCTCCAGGACCAAGAGAAATGATATTGCAAGCGATACAGAATATCCTTCATCAGATATACAATTCAGATTTCTTGAGGAGGAGGCTGGTGGGGTTTTTCCCCTGTGCTATCAACCTTGGGAAAGTGTGAAACAGATACAGGACTTGTTGAAAGACACCCATCTGGATGCTGGTTAGACAGTCATTTACATACTTTAACAGGCTCTCTCCCTCTCCTTCTCTCACTAAATGTGAAATCAGTTCAGATGTGCTCTGTGAAAGTGAAAAAACATGACGCAACATAGAAAGTTCACTGTGCTATCAATAACCTAAGCACAAAAAGTGGGCCGGAATGAACACTGATGTAAACCTCTAGAAATAGATTGAAAAACAGAGAGAGAAATCATTAAGCCCGAACAATAGCACACAATCAACAGTTGGGAGATCAGTGGAATCCAGCGTCTGAGTGTGTATGTGTGTCGGGGGGTTACTGCCTAAGTGAAATTAATCATTAGAGCTTTTATCTGACTTTCTTCTGTGTGCAACCCAATTATCTTTAATTTTGCAATTACACATCTTAGAATAAATTAACCCCCTTGGCAATTCCAGTGTTAATGTTGCAGTGCCCTTGCATACGGAAGAAAAACAACAACTGAGATTACATGCCTATTTTTAGTGTTGTTTCTTTAAAAAAACAAAACAAATTTACTCTGGGGCATATGGATGATTCTCTTTGTTTAAAGTCTTTTCAATAGTTATGGAGGCAAAAACATCCTTCCTGAAAGAAATCAATGGGCCTGATGTTGGAGGGCGGTATTAAAATCCAACAATGACCAGATCTGTACAGAGCAAACCTGAGTTGTATCGAACCAAGGGAGGCATGCAGGGAGGCCAAGCTCTGCCAGCCTCCAGAGCTATGATCAATAGAAACAACTCAACATTCATCCACTGCTGTCTATCTCACACACCGGCTCCAGTGGTCTGAAGGATGCTCGGACTGGGAAGCACAACTTGATTGACTTGAAAAGGTAATGCAGAATATTTACAGTTCAAAATGTGAAGGAGGTGGGATCCTGAGCTTGCAATGAATGAATAAATGGGTTATATGGTCATAAATTATTAAATACTTTCCCCCTGTCAAGTAATCTACAGTTTACAATTTTTTAATTTAAGAAAATCACTCACTATGTAATCGTTATAAAGGATTTACTGAATAGAAAACCTTTAGCAACACAGGTGGACCATATGAATTACATATTTAATGGTGGTGTTAGTCATTTAACATCACAATCATGATAAAATACATTCTCTAAAAATTTAACTGGGAAACTGTATAGATAAATTGACCTGATTATGATGGTTTTTGGTTAAGCCAATGACTTAAGTATCTGAAAAATCAAGATACATCACATTGAGGCAACTATTCTGTCAATCTAATACTGCCATATAGCAGAACTGCTCATTGATTTTCAACTTTTTTTTAAAACTTCAGTGACCGGAGTATAAATGGTACGACAAAATAACTAGCGGCTGACAGTTTTCTCACTTTATAGGTCACCCTACTTCACAACCGTGGTTGGTAGTTTGGCTTGTGTTCATGTGCGTGTGTTGACTCTACCTGGGGTTGAAAGACTGGCATGGGTGCTTGCTGTCCTTGTGGCTGCATGTCCATATACACGGTGTTAGGAGCTTGATCCTTTGCACCTCTGAGAATCAAACACAAAAAACAGAACTTGTTAGAACTGGTTAACTGAATCAAAACTGATCACCAGACAAAAAAGTCAGCAGTTCTTTCCTTTAAAATACTACTACATTCTATAACATTTCACAACAGAAAATAATAACCTCAACAACTGTTCTTTGTTGCTCAGTACCAAACAATTGAGTGCTGGTTGGGCTGCTGGAGTATCCAGTTTCAGCAGAACTGGCTCTCACGTCATGCCTGTGGATTTGATACTCTTTGTCTAGGTCCCTCTCAGGTTGCAGCATGGCAGAGCTAAAGCAAGAAGCAATATTAATCTGAACAAGGCAGAGATAACGCCAGTCTGTATGTCCTTGGAATTCCTCCAAGGAACCTTTCATGGGACTTCCTGGTTATACCGGCATTTAAGCAGTTCCATTTAATTTTCTGTTTTCTGAGAAAATACAGGTCATGCAGGGGTGAGCATGCTGGGTATGGTGCATGCCAAGGTGCTGTGTAATTGTACGTTCTGGCATGTAGCCTAGAAGCAAGCTAATTGCATAAAATACTCCACCACCAGTTGCTTGGCTCATCACTGTACTTAAAACAGACATAGCAATAGTATGAAATGTTACCTGAATAAAAAAAGTTAACACACAAATCCTTTAAATAAAAGTATTATGCAAAAATTATATTCACACATGCAATTAAGCTTATGATTCCAGAGTCTCCACTCAACTCATATATGTGGGAAGAACTCTGACAGACGCTCTAGGATTGCTTGCATGGCATTCTGTAATATGGCTACACAGTCTAACACCAAATTATCATAATTCACACAGGATACACCGCATGCATACTGTAACAGCAAAAGTGTGTCATCCACAAGTAAATACATACAGTGATGTGAAAAAGTGTTTGCCCCCTTCCTGATTTCTTACTTTTTGGCATGTTTGTCACATTGAAATGTTTCAGATCACCCAACAGATTGAAACATAGGTAACACAAGTAAGCACAAAATGCACTTTTTAAGTGAAGGTTTTTATTATTAAGTGGGAAAAAATTCAAACCTACATGTCCCTGTGTGAAAAAGTGACGCCCCCCGTTAAAATATAAATCAGCTGCGGTTTATCACATATTTTGAAAGCTGAGTTCAATTTCTCTAGCCACACCCAGGCCTGATTACTGCCACACCTGTTCTCAATCAAGAAATCACTTAAATGGGACCTGCCTGACAAAGTGAAGTAGGCCAAAGGATTCTCAACAGCTAGACATCATGCTGCGACCCAAAGACATTCAGGAACAAATGAGAAACAGAGTAATTGAGATTTATCAGTCTGGAAAAGATTATAAAGCCATTTCTAAAGCTTTGGGACTCCAGCGAATCACAATGAGAGCCATTATCCACAAATGGCAAAAACAAGGAACAGTGGTGAACTTCCCAGGAGTGGCCGGCCGACCAAAATTACCCCAAGAGCGCAGCCACGACTCATCCAAGAGGTCACAAAAAAACCACAACAACATCCAAAGAACTGCAGGCTTCAATTGCCTCAGTTAAGGTCAGTGTTCATGACTCCATCATAAGAAAGAGACTGGGCAAAAATGACCTGCATGGCAGAGTTCCAAGATGAAAACCACTGCTGAGCAAAAAGAGCATGAAGACTTGCCAGTTTTGCCAGAAAACATCTTGATGAGAAATACTCTGTCGACTGACTAGACAAAAGTTGGACCTTTTGGAAGGTATGTGTCCCATTACATCTGGTGTAAAAGTAGTACAGCATTTCATAAAAGGAACATCATACCAACAGTAAGATATGGTGGTGGTGTGATTGTCTGGGGCTTTTTTGCTGCTTCAGGACCTGGAAGACTTGCTGTGATAAATGGAATCATGAATTCTGCTGTCTACCAAAAATCCTGAAGGAGAATGTCCAGCCATCAGTTTGTGATCTCAAGCTGAAGCACATTTGGGTTCTGCAGCAGGACAATGATCCAAAACACACCAGCAAGTCCACCTCTGAATGGCTTAGGAAAAACAAAATGAAGACTTTGGAGTGGCCTAGTCCTGTAAGTCCTGACCTGAATCCGATCGAGATGTTGCAGCATGACCTTAAAAAAGCAATTGCGGCTCAAACCCTCCAGTGTGGCTGAACTACAACAACCCCTACAACCCCTTAATAATAAAAACCTTCATTTAAAAACTGCATTTTGTGTTTACTTGTTATCTTTGTCTAATATTCAATTTGTTTGATCTGTAATATTTCAGTGTGACAAACTTGCAAAAAAAATAAATCCGGAAGGGGGAAACACCTTCACACCACGGTATGAGAGGCATGTATTCAACATTAAGCTAAAAAATGTGCACACATATTTGCTGTGTGTGTGTGTATACATGCAGGCCCACACATGCATCTGCACCCATTTCGGGTGCTTGTGGCGAAAATGGAAATAGCTAATGCTGGAAAGCATTAATGAGCAGATGCTATCGACAGGGTGAGGGGGGGGGTAAAAGAAAAGAAATGACCAAGGCTACTACTGAACACGGTTCTGCCAATTCAGTTCTAGTTTAGGGATTTAGATTCTGCCGCTATCTGTCTCTCTGCAATGTCTTATTTACTCAAAATGGACATACACACATTAAAGTTTCACACAAAGGGAAAAGGACCTAATACAATTACTTCAGTGGGACATTTGCATGTTTTTACCACTAGTGAAGGCCGTCAGTCTGCAGATCTGCCAGTATGTCATTTGTGTATTACTAACGGTCTCTGTCTCCTCAAACCTCGCCTACCAATTAAAAATCCCCCGGTACAATGGAGAGGAGAATGATACCGAGGATCGTGGATTCTTTTTTACAACAACAGCTAGAGTAAGATTCCTCCATTGTTGGTGTAGTTTTTCATAGTTAATAGACTTGGTGAAAGAATTACTCCGGAAAGTATGTTAGTATAATGTTATACCATTAAATAAAAAGTAATCAGTTAATATATAGGTTACACTTTATTTGGTTTATCTATCTGCCTACAGATAGTTTTTAGAATATTTGTAAAATTTCAACATCTTATTAGTTGAGATAAAATAATTCAACTGTCTACTTTAACAAACAAAAACATTTTCTGATCATATTACACTACTGTGGCTAAGGTTTGATTAGGGCAAATGTTAGTGTTCAATACAATTTATATACTTATTAGCTCACCTCCAAAAATTGTCTACATGGTGGTTAATCCTTAATTTGCTGATAACTACTGTCAATCATAACCATTCATACAGAACGAGTTCATTATTTCTAATGTGATTGGTCAGCTTATGACTTTATGAAAAGTATGTGCAATTACAAGGTATCCGATCTTCTCTCTCCTCTGTCTCTGCTGACAGAGATTAGCAGGATGACGAGAATGGGAACAGGTGAGCGTCACATTGTGCTTCCTGGGTAATGCAGTTTATTTAGGGCCATAGGAATCGCCCAGAGGTCCTGATATGGACAGGTCAGAAAAGACGTGCAATTGCTGGTGTGCAGGAAAAAGACCCGGTGCAGGAGTTTCTTGCACCTCTATATTTTACCTCTGTATTATGTTGTCATGTTTATGCATGTTTGTGTATGTGTTGGGTGGCTTTTCTATCCGTATGTGTGCGTGTGAGCAGGCACATATTTTGCTAATACTGTGTGGTTTATTTTAGATTAGTTCATCTTTTCTTTCCAGGGGTTCGCTGGCCTTCGTGTGAGCTTTGAAGATCATGAAAATAAGTGTTTGCATAACACTATTTCTCCTGGGACTGTACAGACTGTATATTGGGAATATTGTTTTCTGAAATTTACATTAAAAGCTTGTTTCAAACAAGTTTAAATCAATTCAAATATTTTTAATAAAAGTTCATAAATAATAAGGATTTAAAAGCACCAACCACTGGAGGCAAAAAGGCAAACTAGAAAAACATGTTAAATGTCCAATCGTGAATCTTCTGCTTCTTATTTTTAACTTAATAAACCCAAAAAAGAAAAATTATTTTGGAAAGCCAACCATGCCTTGTGTAAATGTCTAACTACATTTATGCTTACTTAAAAGTTCAAATGGCACCATACTCATAGATTAAGTTTTGACTGTTTCCTTGAAAACACCAATAAAAGGATATTTTAGGCTACCTACAGTGTCCCATACTAAGATGGGACATTAATGAGCAAAAATAAAATAATTATAATAATCAGAAATCAAAAAATGCTTTTACAATAGCCTATATAGAGAAATGTACCCATTACATGTGCAGGTGACAGTTTACACAGACAAAGAAACACAAGTGGTAAGACTAAAATAAATCCCATTCCTCGTAATCATAGGACAAGTTTACTTGTTGCTCCCATAATAACCTTAAACAGCTTTAAAATGTAATAAAAATGTAAACCCTGTAACAAAGCAAAATCTTGCTTATTGTGGAAGTTTGTAATTATGCTATTAAATTGTAATGATTGTATAAATTGTTAAAGACTGTTGACATAGTGCCAGTGCTGTGGCGGTTTTGGGGGGGGGGGGGGGCCAACAGGGGCCAGCGCCCCTGTAACACAGACCTTGTACCCCCCTATGGCCCCACTCTCAACGAAATGTCTACAATAATCATAGTAATATATCTTCCTTGCGATGATATGGCACTGATGCGAAAGGCGCAACAAATGTGTCTCAACTAGTCGGATCCTTTAGGACGTTACACCGCCACTGTCCGGTGCCAGGGTAGTTATCCCTCATGTTCCCCCTGACGCTGGAGCGTGCGTGCATTCAACATAGAAGGCGGACTTTCAACTTCACGAAAGTAAATGAAAAATATAACATGTGGATTGTTTCATCTATCGTATTAGTGTTGTTTTATCAACGAGGTTTTTGCAGACCAAGCTAGCATACAGATTATAAGAACGCTTTTACAGGCTAACGTTAACATTACGTGTTATTGAACTTTGTACTGTTCATTGCATTGAATTGAGAAAGTCTAAACAAAACAAGCATATCGTTTCCCTCGTAAATCAAACATTTATTTTGCGATAGTCTGGCGATGTTATAACTGACCACGTAGTCATCCAAGTTACTGTTTGGAAGCTAGATCTAGACAGGCTGTTTCTTTTTTCAAGTAAGCTGCTCCTACAAATATTTATACCATCGAAACTGTAAAATCACATCACTGTAATCAGTTTAACACATTGCTCGCCTCAACGTTACATCTACTTGACTCAAAATGTACAATAAACTGAATGCAGCATTGTAGATAATATTTTGTCCTTGTAAGCCATGTTTCCATTGCATGGATGGCCTTTGGATATTGCTGGAAATTGAGGCCCCCTCCTTAAAACAATTTAATAATGCATTACATTTAAACAGCACTTTTTATACACAAAAAGCGGTAACAATAGCCTACTGGTCCAACCAGGGTGGACATGTAGTCTGCCAATGCACAGATGACTACTATCAAGAATTTAATTTTGTGTATACTTCACATCATGACTAATAACAGGTGAATATGGAGACATTTGTTGTTTCCTGGCAAAAGTTATAGTGGGATACAAAATACAAACTGGGATCCAGAGAATGTCTAGTACAATAGAGCTTATACTGTTCATTAAGCCTTACAAAGAAGTAGGACTGACCCATTTATCACGCCATTTAGGTGATATGGGGATGCTCAACATCTGATTTTACATAGAACAACCAGTTTTCTCCCAATAAGTTAATATACAGCCTATTACAATACACATTTCAACGTTTAATGCTGTAAATAAACATGTAAAAATAATAAAACTTCCAATAAATGTTTTTAAAGTGCATTAATATATCCAAATTTGTAACCCTAACCCTGAGTTGTCAGTGCGCATGTGCAGGCGTAGCGTGTATGTGTGTGGTGGCAGCAGAGGAACACTTGCTGAAGAGATGGAGCCCCAGCTTCGCTGGTGTTGTTGAGTTATCTGCACCTCGCGGGACTTTCGGATAATTTATCACCGTTGATGAACCACACAAAGAATATCATATCATTTTTAAATAGCTAGCTACTTGAAATAGACCCATGAGGAGCCGCGACGTGCATGCAGTTGTCGGCAGCATGGAATACACCCAAAACTCACACACAAGACCGGTGAATGGCAGGTGAGAGAGAGAGAGAGAGAGAGAGAGAGAGAGAGAGAGAGAGAGAGAGAGAGATCTTCAAAAAGCATCACTTTAGCTGGAAATTTCCAGTGTAAAGTGAAAAGAGACTGCAGCTCTGCAACTTCTCAAGATTAAAGCAGAGCCACCGTGTGTTATCCCCCCCAAGCGCCCTTGCAATCGCCGTGCATAAAAACACACATGATTCGACTATAGGTAGGACTTGACGATTCTGATTCGACTATGTAAATCCTTAGTCGGTGACAGCCCTACAAAGAAGTGTTGCATCAAAAATGTACCGTAACTTCAGCTAAGTTAACAGGAATGGGTATTTTTGTATAATGTAATTTAATAAAACTATAACTAAGTTACTGAAAAGATCCTGTTACTGAAACAAATAACTGTAAGTTACTGAAAAATATAATAAAACATTACAATATATAGTAGGGCTGCAAGTAATGATTATTTTCATTGTCTAATCTGTTATTTATTTGATTAGTTGACTAGTCACGATTATTTTTGTCACTCCTTAACCCTAACCCTAATTAAAACATTTAACTAATTAAATATCTTTCAAGTGAATTACTGATCTATGAACACACAGCCTAACTAGCTAACATTACCATTAAGTAAACAAGGTTTACTATTCAGAATAAACACTAGTATCAACACCAGGGGGAAACCAGGGAAGAAGACAAAACAGCGAAGGATACTCCTATATTCATTGATTTACTATTGCACGTATTGTGTTCCATAACAACATAACTACAAAAGTGTTCTCTTAACCAGCATTATCCATAAGACCTCAAAACCCAGAATGCACAGAACTATGGAGTGGCTGCTCCAAGATAAAAGCCAGGCTTTATCACCCAAAACAATGAGCTCATAATTTGATTTATTGCCAAGTAGGTTTTAACTTTTAACTCGTTAACAAAGACTTTTGCTTTGGAACTATATAAAATAAAAGCACATATGAAAAGCAAATACTATAACCACAATTGTACACTAACAATGTAATGTCTATTTAGAATAATAAAGTAACAGTCCCCTTTTATAATACTTCTGTAGTTCATTTTTCCAACGTGCTTATAAGTGGAGAATGTTCTTTAGGCTACATCATAAGCCAGATGTTTCTTGATTTACTTTAAAATGTTAAACCATAACTCAGATTGTAACGACAGAATAACTGCGGTACGAACATTGAAACTATCTTACAGTTGTGGCCTCTGCTGTCGCTGCTGCTCTGTTGGCTGGCTGGCACCACCAGCGATTGTGGAGCTTCTCAACCCTGAAACGTAATGGATTTGCAACTTTCATAAAAGTGCCAATATTCCAGTTCTACACAGTTGATTTCTGGCCTCAAAACCTCTCAAAAGTATAGTAAGTGATGAAATAGCGTACAAAACCTGTAAAAAAAAAATGAAATAAATTCTTATTTCTTCGTTCCTTTCCGCTTCTCACATGAATGCTTCTTCTTCATGAGTAGTCTTACAGTCAAGCAGTCATGGCAGACGGTGGAAGCGATACTGCCCCTTGCATTCCATGTAGTGCATTGCAGTTAGAAATGAACAACCAGAAAATGTTCTTAATAAGAAGATTTCTATTTCTCCCTTAAACGGCTTCTTTGTAACGACGCGTCGACAATGAAATTTCACATCAACGAATTTTTATAATCAATGTCATTGTTTACGTCAACTAGACGTTGCAGCCCTTTTATATAGCCTACTAAACAAGACATTTTGAAAGCTTGAATTTTGCCTTTGTCTCTTTTGTCCCAGATTGAATGTGCCCCTCTGACAAAACAACTGGCTCCAGACCAAAATTGGTCTAGAACCGCCACTGTGCCTGTGATCTTAATCAAATATGTACTTCAGCCTTTAAAATTTGTGCCTGTATTTTAATTTGCCTTTAAGCCCTATTAAGACAATTTGTGAAAAACCAGGACATGCATGGGGATTTTAATACCAGGTGAAAATAGGGCCTATTAGCCAGAGGCTGACTGGATGGCTGACTAGCTGGTTGTCGTGGCATTTTGATTTCGGTGTCACAGGGGACTTTACAAGTCATCCACCCAGGCGGCCTTCCTGCCTTTCGTAGTGATTCTTTGCACTTCATCCTTGTGCTTTGTTAGATTGAGGCTGGCACCCTTACTCCTCTCCCTAACCCTCTTGTGTTTCTGTCTATGTGTCAAAATAACCAGGGGGCATCTGAGCTCCCTGACGTTCTTTCGCCTCCCGCCTCCCACATCCCACATTAACGAGATCAATTAAGACTGCCATGTTAGATTAACACACACCAGGAAACAGCACAATTAAAAAAGCTAACTCAATCGAACGAGGCAAGGTCACACTCTCTGAGCTCCCATTCACACACAGTTCAAGTAACGTTCAACCAATCAAAAGATTAGCCTTGTCCTCGTGACAAACCCAAAACACAGACAGATTCAAACTTTCATCATTTGAACCTTAAATCTATTAAGTCTCTCTCTCCATAAACCCTGCTTCACTGTTTCCATTGTTTCTCTTATTGTCTCTGAACCAAAAACAGTTCCTGCTCTCATCACAGGAAGGATCTTTTGACTTCCAAAACATTTGGTAGGCACAAACAGCAGTGGAAACTCAAGGTAACAGTCTGCCTGCCTTTCTGTCATGGGGACGAGCGACGGTGGCGGGCTGGCTAGGATTTTGGCAGCAGTGGGGCAGCAGCAGCTAAAAGCTAAATCCGCTAACTATTCATAGATGCATGTCAGGCTAGTTCAGTTCAGCTTTGGTCTGACAGCTGTAAATATACAACAGGATAGACCCATGTTTAGAGTGTGGTAGAGAGAATCAACATAGGCTAAATATGTGGACACACAATATGCTCGTAGTGTGTACGTAAAATTATAAAACAGGTAGCTCAAATCAAGCAATCTGATTGGTTCATACTAGTGGTAAAATGAGCGTATACAACGGCTATGACATCGAATTCCTTTGCACAGATCCGTATCACTGTGCGACAAAAAGGTTCGAGTTATAATTTGAGCTTCACCAATTACATCTGGTGTTAAAATGTGATCTGTATCACATTTTAACAGCAGGTGTAAATGGGGTCTAATACACTAACTAACGTTGCCGGCGGAGATAAGTAAATAACAGAATAATATGGAGAGAGAGAAACACAGAGAGAAATCATTGCTTATTACGTGATTCAACATTTCCCACTATCGCACACACTCGAAAAGGCACAAAAACACACATACACACAGCAGTGCACTACTTGCCCCAGATGTCTGTGATATTGCAACCAAGTTTCAATAGCTTGAAAAATGTGATCAAAGAGTGAGCTCAAGTAGAGACCGCAATTCCACCCCTTATGGTAGGTATAATATTAAAGTATTATTTTACATACTGCTGGCTACCAGCACACAGAAGCAAGCATATTATCATATGGCCAAGTTGAAGTTCAATCTACTGACGCTAGACATTTTTTAGTGACTACAAAATAAACAGCAACGTGCAAATAAATTAAAACTTTTAATCGTGATTAATCACATGATTTTCTTGCGATTAAATCGCATTGTTACATGCAAAATTGAATAATGAAATCTAAAGTAGTGTATTGCGCACTTTTAATTTAAATGTACTGGTATATACTAAAAAGTGCAATAAAATGTGGTTTGTAAACACTTTAAACAAATATGGTGCTTTTTACCAGCAGTATTCCCTTTACACAGTAGCAATAAACTATTTCTTGTGAATCTCAAATTAAACATTAATGTAATCAAATCAAATATTAAAGGTACACCTTGTCGAGCAAAGTGTACCAACAAGCGGGTGGTTCCCGTGAAACCGTCGCAGTTGTGCTCGCCTCACGCACACGCCCGCCCACAGCCGAAGTTGAATTGTCTTGAACTTTTTGTACATGACGCGCAGCACCAATCATTGGAAGAGAGACTGATCCTCGCTGTTGGTGAGTTTCTAGAATCTTACTGTTTACTAAATAGGACATCAACAGGAGTGAATTCGCATGGCAGAGCATCCCCGCAAAACTAGATGTCGCGGCATATCAGGTAAAATTATGTAGCCTATAATTTTAACTTAAGTTAAATAGGCTACAGCTGTGTAGCACACAGAACCCATTGCCACGGTTACTTTCAATAGAGTGCCTTGTGGAGTGCTGTCTTTGTCCCTCACACTGCATCCAGTGTAGTCTGCCCAAGCCTCCCTCCGCTGCTTGTTTGGGTGGGTAATTTACAGGGTGATCAACATCCCACCCCTCCTGTGACCCATGGTTTGACTGTAGTCCTATGTGTATTCAGAGCTAGTGAGCAACGGAATTTCAAAATAATAATAATTTTTAAAAAACTGCTAACGTGCGATAAAATAATTGTCGGCGTAATTAATGCGTTAACCGAATAATAACATGCCCATCGACTGTTAAACTATTATATTATACCGTAAGGCAAAAAAAAAAGCCTCTCTCACCATTCCCATTACAGTTAGGGGCGTATATATGGTTTCTGTGCAGATAAAAATTATCAAGATCTACTGTAAGTGAGCTAGCAAGAACACCATTTATTCCACTGACAAACTGGTTGTTGTTTTTCTGATGAAGAACGTGAAAAAAAAAACTTCCCCATCCAGACCACCAACCACTCAGTGTAAACAAACACTGTTTTCTGACTGTGTTCCATCTAATGTGAGACTCCAGCCTGACATTCACACAGCAGGCCCAATCACACGTAGGTAATTATATGATAGAGGAGGGAAGAGAGAAACAGAGTGAGGCAGAACAAGACGAGGAAAGAAAAGGAGATTAACATTCACTATTCACCCACTTTCTGTAAACAGTCTTTGTTCTCACACTTCCAGCACACATCTTGTTTATTAATTTTACACATTGTACTGAGCAAACCTCTTACTTTAAGCTGCCTTTCCCCTGATAACCAATCAAATATCCAGCTGTAATTAAAGGGGCACTCCAGCGATCTAGCATTTTACTTTTGTAAAGTTGGGGGACTCATCTGATGACATCATCAGGGTAATTTTTAGCCCAAATTTGGAGCGCTCCCTCCAGAACCACAAAAGATATTAGCCTACATTATACAACCGTATTCACAGGTTGAGTAGTACTTCATTCATTCAGTCATTAAATCTTCGATTTTTTGGTACAGATTTGTACCAATACACAGATTTTCCCTACGTCACCACTACCAGTTTTTTATTAACCTCACAGTTTGCAATAAACATGAAGGTGGCCAATAAAAGTGGAAAACTGTGTGCAAATATTACTGTAATATTTATTTTATGTAACTTGCTTATTGACCTTTAATGCCACAGAATTGTACATCTTTAAAATTTTTCCCACCAGCCTCCAAAAGCATAAAAAATTATATACAAGTTGGTTTTTCACAACACATTTTCCAATCTTTATATGAAAGAGGATATCTTCAGTCAACTGGGGCAAAATGAGTGGGAGAAGGCAAAAGTGAGTATGGCACGGCAGGGATGGACTAGGACAGAGTGGCACAGATGCAGAGCTAAGAAAATGCCAGGAAAAAATAGAAGCTTGTTAGCCCTGATGTGTTCATGGTCCTGTGAGACGGTGTGGAGCTGTGCACCACAGAAGTTGGCACTGGCTTTAGCTCCTCTTTAATCCCCATTTCCTCCCTTCTGCATTATTCATTTAAAACAGGAGAAGAGGAAAAACAAAGAGAGGGAGCCAACTATAAAAAGGTGGATCAAGGCAAACTGGGATGGAGGGGGATGAGGGGGAGGGGGATGAGGGGGAGGGGGGTGATGGGGAACGTCCTGGAATTAAGCGGTCCCAGGGAGAAGAGTGCAAAATCAGCTCTCAA
>NC_060154.1:9956384-9969289 GCF_021292245.1 Micropterus dolomieu
GGGGGGGGGGGGGGGGGGGGGGGGGGGGGGGGGGGGGGGGGGGGGGGTGATGGGGAACGTCCTGGAATTAAGCGGTCCCAGGGAGAAGAGTGCAAAATCAGCTCTCAATCTGGGAACAAAATATGAAGACAGACTGATGAGCTTGGGTTGGGTCTAAAGAAATGCAAAAAGAGAAGGGCAAGAAAGGAGGTGAAGAGAGAGTTGAGAGAGTTGGGAGGTGGGGGGGACGGGGGGAGGGGGTTGCAATATAAAAAGGAGCAAGGAAAAATATAATGTGACACTATCCGGTCTGGGTGTAGGATGTGAGGGAATCAAAGGCACCTTTGAGGAGGCAGAAGACGACAGTGAAAGTGCTAGAAGAGTGGTGTCCATGATTACAAGAAGTGGAGGCATCTTTGAGTCTGTGCTCATGAAAGCCTACCCCAGGCCTCGTCTGAAACCCCTGCTTGACTAACACTGACGATACAGAAAGAGAAAGAGAGAAAGAGAGAGGAAGAGAACCACTAATGATGGAGGGGTCCGGATACTACAGAAGAAGCACACTCTCCAATTCATTTTAATCACTATTCAAAATCATTAGCCTAAATGTGCGAGTACTCGTGTTCGTTGAACCATGAGCCGACCAACTACACCTCAGCATGTGAGCCAGTCTTTGAGGTCTTTGAGAAAGACAGTCCGAGACTTGATGGAATCAAAAATGAAGAGAGGAAACTTTATTGTCTCTCAATCTAAAAGAAAAACCACAACATGAAGATAAAGAGACAAACCTTTGAAAATAGGCTTTGCAAAGCCAGCCAAACACACTAAGAGTCAAATCATTCTGACTTTTCCATTCCCCAAATCGGGCTACAAAAGCATAAAGTTAATCAGGGAGCAACTCAGCGTGAGAATATTACAGATTGTCAAGCAGTCAGACAGAGGACCCAAACAACAACACTGACATCAAACAGGATTCATTATTTAACAGGCAGAACATGGCTGGATTAATGGCTTTCTTTCAGACCGTACAGAGTCTGTGCATGTGTTGTGTCTGTCTGTGTTGGAGATGGAATGTACAAATCAATGTATCTGATAAAACTCAATGTTGCTTTACAGGCTCTTCCAACTTTACTAAAACTGGATTTTTGAGGCCTACACATATATCAATGTTTGAGAGCCCAAACAAATGTGATAACAATAGTGTTACTGTTGTATCCTATATTGTAACCCTAACCCTTTAATTTGGTTATGTCAGGATATGTACTGAGCGGGACATTTTTGGATAAAAATAAACTGACACATTAATAAATTACTTATCTTACTTGCATATCTTTGGCTTTTTTTAAATGCAATTTCTTGTTACTTATTGGCAAACATTAATGTAGATAAGGGCATTCCTGCGATAAGCTATAAAATCGTAGATATAAAGATCTCAGAAACCTCAACTGAAACATGCATCTGTTTTAAAACTTAATCCATGTAGCATGTAGTTATGCTGGTGACGTATGCATCTCTTTCACACTGTCTGCATGTGTTCTCTATGTATGAAACCTAATGGTCGAGTGTGTGCATAGATATTTTTTAGGAGTTAAGTTTGACTTTAAGACACATGCAGTATAAAACATGTAAATTGTGATGTTTCTGCTATGTGCATGTGTGAGTGTGATATCTTTGTACAACTCAGACCTTCACCCTCTTCCAAGCGGAGGGAGCACAGCAAAATGATTAAAAAAAAGGGAATTAAGACACAGAAAACCGCTGAGGTCCATGGGGACACCACAAGGCCAGTGATCCATAATGTTGCTTTCTAACTATTTATAGCCCTCCTTTACATTTTTCACTTTCATTTTTATAGGCTAATGATTATTTCACTGCAGAAGTAAATAGCACAGCACAAATAGCCCGGACTTCATGTGAGGCCTCAACTGATTTATTCCACAACAATCCAAATAAACTACCACAGTGCTCTGCTCCGGTGTGTGTACATTTCACCTATTGCAGCCTCTATAAAACACATCTGCACTATCGCCTGAACTTACATGAGCCAGTAATCCCATTAAAAACACTGTACCCTCCTCTGTCTTCATCTCTGTTGTGTCTGCCTGTGCGTGCACACCTGCGCATTTGTATCCCCTCCTATCTCAGTTTTCCTTTCGCATTTTCAGCCACTATGTGTTGTAAAGATGTCCACCATTGAGAAAAGAACTCAAGCACATGCAGGTGTCAGCCACTCTCCTGCCCTGTCTCCTCCTCCCCACCTCCTCCACTTCGTGCTCCTCTGTGCTCTGTTGCTCCTGTGTGTTGTCGACACGAGCTGGCACGTGGCTAAAAGCCCAGGCCACCTCTCTGCTCTATTGTCCTGCCCACTCCACAGCGGCACTGACGGCTCTCTTGTGGCGAGGGGCCCTTTGTTGCCAGCCTGTCACTTCAGCAGGTGCCTTACAGCAAAAGGCAGGAGCTAGCCAACCAGCCAGCCCACACCGCTTCGTTAGTGCTGCGCACCGTTTGATGTGCTCATTTCATCAGCTGGAGACGGCAGCCAAGGAGGATGCTAATAATCACTTGAAAAACAAAAACATTCCACTCAAGCTTGTAAAAGATAAACTCCGATTTCCATGATAAAAGAAGAGTGACAGACAGCCATGGTACCAGTCAAAAAAAGACCATCAGCCACAGTACCCCTCTCTCTTTTTTCCTCACCACCCTTCTTTTCCTAGGTGAAACCAATTCATACTGTCAATCACCAAGAATAAACAAGGTATATTGACAAATTGCTGACTGTGTAAGGAAAAACAAAATCGCGTGGGCAAAGTATGCAAAAACTGAGCTGCATTTAAGACAGCCGTGTGATCCCTCAGAAACCAGCTTAGTGTGTGAAGGAGCAGGCTGTGTGAAGGAGAGAGCCCCCCAGGCGTTCAGAAGAAGGGACCCAGAGGGGTTTGGGCTTGCACACCCCTTGCTACATTCACAGCCCTTCAAAATGCCATATCACAATCACACCTCAGTTAAAATATATACTGAAATCATAGTATGTTAAAGAAAATCAAGAGCACATAATTTAGGCTGGCTGATCTAGCGAGTAATGTCACAAGTTTTTACGATGTTCGACTTTAATCATGGATGTGGTTCCATTTCCAGGCTGCAATGGTTTGAGAGCAGAATTACAACTTTTAGGGTGCCACATACAACACACAGAAAATTAATCAGTGTGCAACTAATAATTATTTTCATTATAAATGAATCCACTGATGACGTTATCGATTAAATCAATAACTTTTGGTCAATTAAACATCAGATTTATTTACAAAAACATAAAACCAAGAAGAGTTATTAACTGAACATGAAACCATCAAATGTTTGGCATTGTAGCTTGAAAAATGACCTAATACATGTATTATCAAAATAGTCAATCGACCAGTTGCAGCTCTAGTCTTATTTTTAATGTGAACCCCCCAAAGTTAAAACTATTCAGGCTCCGTGAACACATCACTTTAAAGCACGTACTTCTATATTTCAACACTTCCACACTGAAATACCTTTACACTGTAGGCTACCAGACATCAGCAAAACAAAAGTGGAACAAACAAATGCTCATGTCTATTATTATTTAGTTACTTGGTTATTAAAGCAGCTATTTAGGCTATTTTTAGGAGCACACCTCTCTGTTCATTTGAACCTTTGAACCAAATATCCACACCTAGATTTTTACGCCAAAGCATGACGCAGTTCCAGAAGCTTTAGGTTGCGTTAGTCCCCTGTGGCAATAACTCACGGTCTTTCACAATGCAAAACAGAGCACTGCACAGAGGAGTGCTCCCAGTGCTCCAGGACCAATAAGGGCTTTGTTTGTTAGCCATGTCACTTACTGACCACCAAATTAGCTTCATCACCTCTGGCACCAGGATATCGGATGTGACATGTTGAACCACGGGGCCGGGGCTCTGTTTGTCTGCAAGGCTAGAAGGCATATAAAAAAAATTAAAGACATAAAATAGGGACAAATGAGAGAATTCCATGAAAAAATAAAATAAGGGGATGCCACGCTGACTTTTTTCTTCTGTTTCTTCTAAATAAAGGACAGTTTTACACAGAATTTCCACCAAAGGTCTGGTCTTCATCAGTACAGCTGTGTTTTCTGAAGCTTAACCTTGTGATGAACAGCTGAGAGCACCATCATCTAGGCAGTGTTCAGCCTAGATGTTAATATCTAAAAAAGGAGTAGATGACGTGGCCCATGAACAAAAAATGCATAAAAGCAAACAACCAATGGACAAAGAAACTGGACAAAGCAAAAACACAGTTTGGATGAACCCGCAAAAAATACAATAAAGAGTTAATGCGACATTTGCTGTTTACACAGCACATTAAAGTGGGCGTATATAAGGGGATCACAAAGCTACAACACCAAACAGACTTTTACAGCCAGCCTGCATGCAGTTCAGGCAGTGACAGGCAGTGGTCCTGGTACAGAAATGATAAAGTAGAAATTGTTGACCCGTCTCTGTGTTGTTTGGAGATGATGAGGCCTGTCATTTGAGTTTCTCATCTATGAAACAACCATTTAAAAAAACATCTGGTGAATGTAGTGTATTTTCCCTTCACACAAAACCAGAAGTCCCTCATACTCCCTTCAAGCAAGTTTTCCCCCCTTCTCCCTTGATAGTTTGAAGCAGTTACCCCTGCATCAGCATCGAAGTTTGTCTAAAAGGAAATGACAAGAGCAAGATGTCCAAATCATTAGTAATGTGAGAGGAGCAGTTCCCAGGCATGTCTCGTTACATAGTTGAGCGCTAACGTGAGGGCTAAGGACTCGTGCTTGGGCTTTTCTGGGCCCAAGCCTTCTCATATGCTGTGTGGGGGACGAGGGAAGAAGACCACAACCTGTCAGCATCTCCACAGTCAGTAGTAGAAACATCCAAGACCCTGAACCCAAAACAACCTTGGCTCAACCCTAGCACTCAATAAGGAGAGAAATAGATACCAATACACAAAATGTGGTCCGCACAATAACGTAATACACATAAACTCACACACCAACAGATGCAGACACACATAGAAATCAATGCAAAACTGGATGCATATACTGAATACATACTAATAGTGGACCCATGGGAACTCGGCTCCACAAAAATCAAGATTGGCTCTGGCTCTGGTTCGGTTTCAGCCTACTGTGGCTTCTGTGGTGGGCCATGCTGGCTGCCGCACACACACGCATACAGAGTCTTCTAACCAGATCCAGAGCTTCGCTACTCAGTCTGAGGTCAAACACAGTCCTTTGCATACAAGTCTGTGTATACACCCATGCTGTCATACTTCCATGGAGGATGACTCCTAACTATGAAACTGACAATTACACAACTATTTCAATAGATTCCAGTAGCACACCAAACACTTCAAATAAGTACATTTGTAAATTATTACAGAAACATATAAACATGCATGGGAGCACAACACATGCACAGGCAGACACACAAGAACTTCAATGTTTATTTTTATTCCACAGATATTCATCCTTCTTTGCATGAGTGAATCCCTCGGCACACCGACAAGAGAATCCCAGTATGTGTGTGAGTGTGTGTGTAAGGAGCTGACGATCGGAGAATAACGTTACCCCTAAGGGGTCACACCACTCTCCATTCTCGCCCTCCTCCCTTATCCCTCCTCTCTGCTCTGTGCCCGCAGGGATTTCCCTTTTCAGTTCAGGAGAGATGTCAGACCTGTTTCACCATCCCTCACACAGAGGCTGGACTGTGCCCTCCATTCACTCAACATCTGTTAAACACCACAAATCAGCCTCATTTCTATATATCAGGGCCAAGTAGAGATTACCAGAGCCACAGCTGAATCCAAATGTCATCGGTTCATCTTCAGACACAGTTTGTTTATTTTGAACCTAATTCCCGGTGGGAAGTTAGTATCAGCTGGACACAATAAACAACACACAAACAAATTCAGAGGCATGGAGCAAATAACGAGGATCCCTGGCGAACAACTGGATCCCCAAAATAAGTGAATTCACCCCAAAACCCTTGTATACAAGCACAAATTGCACTGTATCCAAATGATCATTCAAAAAAGATTCGGAGATGGAAAGAGAGCCCACAAAAACAGCAAATAATCAAATGTCATCACCCTGTAAACAATCACTTTCATCCAGCTAGTAATAGCTAATGCAGTCTTAACCACTCTCTTAATCCTGTCATCAGATCCATCTAACTCAACTCTCGACATCATACAACCCATCTTTCTCTCCCATCCATCCCTCCACAATCACACAAGTCTGCTTAGACTTCATCACTCTTGCCACATCTTTATTCTGTCATCAGATAAGCACAAGCAATGAGAACTTCCTTTTTTGAAGCGTTCAGAGGCCAAACAGGAACAATCTATGAGAGTGATGATCACACAAACTGCTGCCTTCAATTTCAATTCAGTTTGAATGTTAAAAAAAACATGTGTTTTCTTTTATACACTTTCTAACATAAAATCATCTAAAACAATAAAAGACATTGGTGAGTTTGGTCGTTGAGGCTCATTGTTTTCATTTTTTAAACCTGAACTTTACATTCCCACACATCCTAAAGTTGATTTCAAATCAAGCAAGTCATTATCCAAAAGGTAATATAAAAAAAAGGTGTAATCCATTGATTTCTATAGTGCATTTGGGTTCACTGACCAAATATGTTAAGATTTAGCATGTCATACAGAGCTGCAAGCTAACCTAAGAATCTTTCTTTTTAAATACAGAGGTTTGACAATACTTTAGACCAAAATCTTATATTATATTTTAACCCAAAGTATCAGATAGGAATCTCAGTGTAGGCTTCTCTATAACAGTATAGAATAACAATCTTCAGAAAATGAAAACGGCAGTTACGGAAATTGAGGAGAAAGACAGAAGGGAAGAAAGACAGAAGGGAAGAAAGACAGCAAGAGAAACAGAGAGAAAGATTCACAACAGGGGTTGAAAGCAGCTAAACCAGATCGGTCTTCCCTGCCACCTTCACATATTAGAATATTAATATTAATGAACCCCCCTTCCCCCCCAGACGATTTGAACATGAAAAACTTAAAAAGCGCAAATTCCAGGAGTTGCGTATCACAGTTTGACCTGCAGCCACACAGCAGACACCAACCATGACAGACTTGCTGTTCAAAGCAAGCGGGAGCTGCTTTCATCAGGGGATCCTAGTGTTTTTTTTGTTTTGTTTTTTTTACAGTGTGACACCACCAACTATTGCCATCTGCCTTTTTTCTAAAAGCAGAACTTCAAGATGCGCTTCCTGCTTGTGCGTTGTTTTTAGGTGGGCTTTACAACCAAGGCCCAGCGTCACGCAGTCTTTTGCTGCTTGCTGACTGCTGTTTACAGCCAAGCCCTGTAGTGTGGTACAATGTTAAATATTCACTGTTAAACTGTCAAGCCAGAACCGGTTGGGAACCCAGCCAGGCATTCACAGTACAGTCGCTTTGGATGCCCCCCCCCCTTCAACTGCAATCCAACCAAATCAATCACTTTTCCTGCAGCCAATCCAGAATCAGACCAGCCTCCTTCCCTCCTCCTGCCACACACCCACTTCCTTTTCTTTTCCCCTCCTTCTCCTCTATTTATACTTAAAGTAAATTTTCTGTATCATAAATACTACTCACAAATACATTAACATTCACATCGTTTGCACTTAAAAGACACCTCTGCTCTGGGCCTGAGTAAGCTGCTGCTGACTCCTGATGCCTGCCTTCAGACATCTGTAAAATATTTTCATTCGGTGCCCCAATACCGCACTGGCAAAGGTCTCTCATCCTTGGCTTGGCAGGACTTCTGACAGAGCCAGCCGGCAGCGCCATACAGGCCTAACCCCTGCTGCTGCAGCTTCCTGCTGCTCTGAGGGAGTCAGGCTGCCTGCCTCCCATTGACTGTGGGCCAGGCTGGGCAGGGAGAAGGAGAATGAGGGAAGGCCCTGGGTAGAGAGGACCCCCAGGAGAGGAGAGCGGAGGCAAGAATGGGGGGACGGACCGACAGTCACAAAGGTTGAGGGATGGAAAGAGGGAAGAAGAAGTGGAGAATAAATAGGGAAGAGGGGGCTGGTAAGCAAGAAGAAGTAAGGGCCTAAGACGAGAGGAAGTAATACGGGAAGAGGAGAAGAGATGGGTGGCATGGAAGTGCAAAGGGAGCGAGACAAAGGGGCTCTAGGGCAGGTTAGGCAGCAGGAGTTGAGGGGAGCTTCTCATTATGACTCCTCTTCCTTCTTCATGCCCCCAGGCCTTGACCACAACCTCAAAGCCCCAGGCCAAACCAAGAGATCAGGGAGACCATGGAACATTGCTGTGAGTCAGGGTACAAACACAGACAGAGACGAGGAGGGGAGGTGGAGAAAGATGTCCCCCGCACCCAAACGAGGCAGCATGAAATAAAAGACTGAAAACAAAAAAATATGGATTTCACAATTAAAGCTTTTTGCCTGTGATCACAGTCATTTAAGTGGTATTTACTTCCAATCTGATATTCAGCATTTTTTAAACATAATACAACTGCACAGTGCATTCATAAAGAAAGGTCTACATTAAAATTAACAAAGCCAATCCAAGTTTATAAATAGTAAATTTAACAACTAAATAGCACTGCATTTAGAAAATACATCCTGCATCACATGATTCATAGTTTTCTATGATATTTTGTATAGTGTCCCAGAGTATTTCACATAATATCCATGGAGAGGAGTTTGTGTGTGGAGGTGTGGAACATATGGACAGATTTGGCTATCAAGCAAAATATCATGTTCTAATGCAGATTTCAACTAATAGCAGCACTAACATCTGAAAAAATAGAGAAACAAATCACCCTTTTCATTTAAATCCAAGTAGCTCTACTCTACTCTCCAGTGAACGCACAATGACAACATAAATATAATGAATTGAAACCATTTTCTGCTTGCACGGTTTAGCAGTTTAGTCACTTGCAACACTGTGCGTTTTATATATGTATATATTTCCAGTGTTGTAACAGAGTGCACTGAGGACGTTGTTAACAGCTGGGATACTGCACAATAAATAAATAATAATCATCTGGCTTTACAAAATCGATATTGATCAGTTGAGAAATGCCTTAGCTGACCCTAATCCTAGATCAACTCAGAACATCAAAAGAAAAAGAAAAACTGAAAAAAGAAACAACGTGAAAGAAAAAAAGAAAGAGTGCAGGAGAGACAGTGAAATGTCCCTGGCTTTTCACACTGAAAAGAGGGAGGGTAAAACAGACAGTCTGTCAAAACAAGATGCTCTCACACAAATTTTGCTCTCTTCTGCAGCAAATCCCGTGTGAAACATTAAGGCTCATTTGTGATGAGGCTGGAACAAACGCCCATAGCACAGTCAGCATGCAACACACAAAAAAAATCTCCCTCCCTCATTCTGTTCATGGGTGCAAATTCATTCTGCTTTTGTCTCATCTCATGACAAATACATGCTGTCACTGTCACTGATGTGGTGTTTACAGTGGCATATAGCATCTTGTAATTATTCTGTGAAAGTGAATTTGTATCCTGAGGGATTTGTATTTTTGTGTGTGGGTAATCAAAAGAGATAGAATGGGAGACGGGACGATTGGAGAGTGATCTCCAATAAAGAAAAGAAAGATGTTGCTTGAGAGTCATCTTTCCAGCACAGTTCACAATATGCCAACATGGATTTGGTAGCCTTGGTTAGATTGCAACAAACAGCTTATTCCTCGCCATGCAGTGACCTACAGACACAGTTCATATGCTATAGGCACTGGATAGCTACAGTGTAATGCATGAGCAGTTAGTCCACAAATAGTCTAACTAAACGGCTATTTATGTAGGCTTCCATGGTTGGTAAAATACTGACTCTCAAATAAAAGTGCCCACTCAGTTACCAAACTGTGCATATGTGCGGAATGAGAAAAATACAAATGACTATAACAGCTACATTACACACGTCTGTCGAGTCAGACAAAAAAGTGTGCCTTGTTTTAACCTTTCTAGTGTGCATTTTAGAAAGGCAGACACACTGAAGTTATTTATTTCTTCTTTATTTCCCTTTGTTTAATTGTTGTTTTCTGCTTAGAGGCTCTTTACTGTGGGTGGTGAGAAAATGCATTTTATGATATTACTGTAATTAATCCATTGCTTCAATAGGTTCATAACTCCATTACATATAAATAGAGTTGTTTCATATAGAGCAGAATTAAAAAAAAAATACTAACTGCAGTGAAATAAACCACTGAATGATATAGTGTGGTCATGACATAAGCTTACACAGGGGCACTGAAAGTGTTTCATAAACTTTAAACAGGGTCCAAGGTCAGCAATTTTTGTGTTTGCATGTCTTTGTAGTCAGTTTCCCCCCCAGAACACTTCAGAGCCCACTGAGAAAAGGCATCAACACCACAGTGCAACTGAGAACTTTCACGTGACATAGGGAGCCGCGAGGCATCCTCCAAGGATATTTGAATGCTTGAAACATCAGTGACCCTTCGTAAGATAGAATGGAGATGGATATGAAAAATATTGACTGTCTGGCTGTTGAGGAGAGTAGAAAAAGCTGCTTAGACAGCCCACTCTCATTGCCAAAGACCTTACTCTAAACTCTAACCAAAGTGAGCCTGGAAAGGAAAGACTCGAGTCCAAATTCTTCTGGGGTAGACATCAAGTTTCTTTTACTTGCTTTTTTATTATTTTATAATACAACAACTAATCACGAAGAAAGTACACCAAACAAGCCTATATCCTAAGCAGTGATCTTCTACCTTTGCCGAGCATCATTTCTGTACAATGTTTGGCCAAGGTCTTTGACATCATGCAAAAGACAGTGCTTAATGTAGCTCAAAAATTGCCTTGGGAAGAATCTTTCTTCAAATTTTTTGTGCAACAGCAAAAAAAACTGAGCTAACATTTTTTGTTCTTTCTGAAACCCAAAGGCAAGATGACTGTTAAAGTGGTCAGATGACAAATGTCTCATCTGATCTTTAATCCAGCAGAGGGGCCAGCTTCAGGGCTAAAACAGGAAACTCTCACAGGATAGAGTGATTTGGTAAATTCCACTGTGCTAAATCACTGCTTTGGGTGCAGCAGATTTCTCCACACCAATGAATGGCATTTTAGATCTCACTCTGAATGTTTAGTAGTAGAAAGTTTAGCTGCCATTAAAGTCCACTGACAGAGACGATATGTATGTGAACCCAAGCTTAATCATAGGAAAAGCATGGCAGGTATATATCTGCGCTTCAAAGAGGGACAACTTCTTCCTCATGTGACAATCATCAGTACCTCTTCCAATAATCAATAAAAATCAAGCTCCTCTTTCTATGTACTTCTATTTTCAGGAGTTGTCATTTAAATCTGGCTAAACACTACTGATCACTACTGTTATTACAACTTTCTAGTCTACCCTTATTACCCTTATTTAATCCAAACAATAGAACAAGGCAAATAATAAAAGTTTTGCCAAGGCATGTCAAAAGTGATCCACCTCTCATCAGCTGAAATTCAAAGCGGGATATACTGGCAGAAATCCCTCACCACAGAGTCTGATGCAAACATTTGGCAGCCATTTGCTGATCATCCGGTTCATGACACATTCCTTGATAGTCAACTTCACAGAGCCAGCCGGTGTTCATCTCCATCACCTGATGACGCTGGCAGGCTCAAGCTTGTTGTCTTTGACTATGATCGAATGTGGCAACACAGAAGTGAGTAATAATTGGGTCAACAAGGTATGTCAGTTCCAACTTACTCTCGTCTGAATCATCTCTCTGCAGCGTAGCCAAACGTGATAGTATGACGCCTGAAATATTTGGCTGTGATAGGCAGCGACAGCAACATGGCATGAGATACCGTTTTCAACCCATCTGTGACCCCCAAAATGGTTAGGCCTAGTAGAGGCAAGGCACTGCCTGCATACCTGTGTGGTTAATCTCTGAGTTTTACTTTCCGTGCCCGTTTGTTGTGCTGTTAGGTTGTATTTTCTTTCAAAGCTTATTTATAAAATTATCATTATTATCATGATAATCACTGAGCAGTTAACTCCAGACACACAGTGTCAGGGAAAATCCCTGTGAACTAACTCTGTGACTCTAGTAGGGCTGACCCCTAATAGTCGAAGATTCGATGCTTTGATGGGCGGAGCCTGATTCGACTGTCAATCTCACAGTCGAAGCTTCGCAGCAAAATGAGGATCATGCCATTTTGGTGATATGGGGGTGCTCAATGTCTGATTTTACATAGAACTACCATTTTTCACCTAATAAATTAATATACTGCCTATTACAATATAAATTTTAATATATAATGCTGTAAATAAAAACATAAGAAAAGAAAAAAAAGCTCTTAATAGTTTTTTTATTTAGTTTTATTTCCTTTTCTAATGAAATGTATGAAATGAATTGTCCTTATGTACTTTCTATATAGCTTTGGCAATATTGTTGCTATAAATTCATTCCAATAAAGCTAATTTGATTTGAAATTAACAGAAAGAATATTACATTGTTTTTAAATAGTACTTGAAATAGACCCACGAGGAACCGCAACATGCATGCAGCTGTTAGCCGCATGGCATGCACGCAAAACTCTGCACAAGACCAGTGATTGGCAGGCGAGCAGAGAGAAAAGGGTCAACAATAAGCCTCAGTTTGTGTCCCCCGCCCCGCGCACACTCGCAATCGCCACACAAACACAGTAAATGATTTGACTATCAGTCGACTATAGGCAAGACTTGATAATTCTGATTCGACTATGTAAATCGTTAGTCGGGGCAGCCCTAGACTCTAGCATCTACTTTACCTGTAACCTAATTACTATTTATTTTCCTTTTTTTAAACGTAAATATAATCACTTACAACACATCAACGCATGCTGTTCACATTGTAAATACTAATATATATATATATATATATATATATACAGAGTGTGTAG
>NC_060154.1:9969389-9969971 GCF_021292245.1 Micropterus dolomieu
ATAGCTTTGGCAATATTGTTGCTATAAATTCATTCCAATAAAGCTAATTTGATTTGAAATTAACAGAAAGAATATTACATTGTTTTTAAATAGTACTTGAAATAGACCCACGAGGAACCGCAACATGCATGCAGCTGTTAGCCGCATGGCATGCACGCAAAACTCTGCACAAGACCAGTGATTGGCAGGCGAGCAGAGAGAAAAGGGTCAACAATAAGCCTCAGTTTGTGTCCCCCGCCCCGCGCACACTCGCAATCGCCACACAAACACAGTAAATGATTTGACTATCAGTCGACTATAGGCAAGACTTGATAATTCTGATTCGACTATGTAAATCGTTAGTCGGGGCAGCCCTAGACTCTAGCATCTACTTTACCTGTAACCTAATTACTATTTATTTTCCTTTTTTTAAACGTAAATATAATCACTTACAACACATCAACGCATGCTGTTCACATTGTAAATACTAATATATATATATATATATATATATATACACAGTGAGGAAAATAAGTATTTGAACACCCTGCTATTTTGCAAGTTCTCCCACTTAGAAATCATGGAGGGGTCTGAAATTGTCAT
>NC_060154.1:9970071-10006317 GCF_021292245.1 Micropterus dolomieu
TGTATTAAGGAGAGGATGACCGGGGCCATGTATTGCGAGATTTTGGGGAACAACCTCCTTCCCTCAGTTAGAGCATTGAAGATGGGTCGAGGCTGGGTCTTCCAACATGACAATGACCCGAAGCACACAGCCAGGATAACCAAGGAGTGGCTCTGTAAGAAGCATATCAAGGTTCTGGCGTGGCCTAGCCAGTCTCCAGACCTAAACCCAATAGAGAATCTTTGGAGGGAGCTCAAACTCCGTGTTTCTCAGCGACAGCCCAGAAACCTGACTGATCTAGAGAAGATCTGTGTGGAGGAGTGGGCCAAAATCCCTCCTGCAGTGTGTGCAAACCTGGTGAAAATCTACAGGAAACGTTTGACCTCTGTAATTGCAAACAAAGGCTACTGTACCAAATATTAACATTGATTTTCTCAGGTGTTCAAATACTTATTTGCAGCTGTATTATACAAATAAATAGTTAAAATATCATACATTGTGATTTCTGGATTTTTTTTTTTTTTTAGATTATGTCTCACAGTGGACATGCACCTACGATGACAATTTCAGACCCCTCCATGATTTCTAAGTGGGAGAACTTGCAAAATAGCAGGGTGTTCAAATACTTATTTTCCTCACTGTGTATATATATAATATATATATATATATATAGATAGATAGATATATCTATACACACACACACATATATTTTTTTTAAATGTTGTTGTTTTAATTATGTGTGTAACTCTACATGGTAGTTTGTGTCTGTTGAGCTTGCTGTCCTGTTTGTTTATGCATGTTTTATGTATGTGCATTATGAGTAATGTAAGCCATCAAATTACTCATATGTGTAAACATACCTGGCCAATAAGTGATTCTGATAATCATTATTATAGAATTATTATTAAAATAGAACAGCCATTACAAAATGGTCCACTAAAGTCTGAATAGAACGGTGGATGCAATCAGTATGTAAAGGTTTTGCAATAACCATTCTGACTCACAAAAAAAGCAGTGAGTCACACAAGAAAGCCATTCTTTTCCCAAAAGAATACTTCTTGGTTTATTTTTCATTCAAATAAACAATCTCTTTACAGCTACCAGTAGTTCTTTTTCAAATAAACCCTGTATTCCAGGCTGTAACTCTTATGGTGTTTAACAGCGTAGAACAGACAGCTGGAAGCAGCACTTGAGCCAAGTCTTTTTCCAGACAAAGATGAAAACAATACACACAAAATGACTTAATGGCTAAGAAACATTTTTTTGGTAGTAAGGCTTGTAAACATGGACAAAGTTTTAAGAAAAAAATACAGAAGCAACCTTGTGTGAGATTGCTAACTACTTTGGTTGTAGCCTAACAATATATTCGCACATCAGTGAGGGTTGGAACTAACGCTGTATAAAATCTAAATAACTGAATATATTTCTTCTTATAATTCATTAGTAAGATATGGTTTAATAAGAGTACCTTCATTCGTTAAACACTGTTTCTGTTTATTACACTCTGCATGCCATTTATCACTAAACATTTATCATCTTGACTGGAATGTAGTCAATGTATCAATCATAGGCCAGTTCACTATTAGCCAAGTTAAGGTGGCAATAAAATTCCTATTATCCTATTAAAATAATAAATCAAAGTTCATAAATCAAAATTTAGTAAGTCACCTTTGCCTCGCCTGAGATACGAAAAACCCTAGCTAGTGGCTCTGCATTTATTTATCATTATCTCACTTAATCAGTTCATTTAAGTTGTAAGCTTATACATCACCTACATGCTACTTTCATCAGCTCTGTATTTAATCATTCAATTTTTTGTTCCATAATTCATACACATCACAATGAGCGTGGCTGAGTGAACACTCAGGTGAAGTTGCCGGTTAAGCTTAGTCCAAGCAGATACGGTGTGGATATGTGTACTAGAAGTTTCTGCTCTCTACTTGGAAAAATGCATGATGTGCTTGCAGTGTGCAACTTCTGTAGTGTGTAAGTTAATTTAAAGGATGCAGATATAACATTTGCTTTACAATGCATTATACAATGGCAAAGAAAAGGTGTCCACTTAATAAGCTCATTGACTTTGAAAGTCTCCCTTTCTCTAAAAGTAAGTAGACGATTATAATGGCACAGCCTAATGTTGTCTGTTCACTCGCAAGGTAGTACATCACTCTGTTTTATCTAAATGGAGTTCCTCTAGAAATGGTCCAATTGATAATAGGTAGTCACTTTAATTATCCTAAGTAAATTAAGCTTGTAGGGCTGAATGGCTATTTGCTGTTGCACATATATTACTTTCAAGAACGGTAACTGCTTCTGCAGAAGACAATCGTAACCACACATACAGGTTAACTTATACACAAACTACACTGCAAAGACAAACACATAAATCATGAGCATGACAACTTCAGAGTTAAGAAAGACATATTCTGCAATGTCACAAGACTGTCCTTTAAGAATAGAACCTATAATTGTATAAGAACGCCCTTACAAGTAAGTAATTATGCAGTAACAGTGATCTGTAAGTTAATGCAGCATCATTGCAACACTGTAGCATGGCATCTGTAAAGGCTGCTGTAACATTTGGCTATTGTCATTCCACCACAGGTTTAGCTTACTTGTATGGCTTTGTTATGACGCTAAGTTAGAAGAAAGTTGTTCTTTCACACACTGTAATCATAACGTCGCGATGTCACTGGTAACTTTAAATGACAGCGGCGACTGTGAAGTGTCAAGGGAGAGAAAGTCAGCAATGCGACATGCTAGCTAACAAGCTAAGCTAGCTAGCAAACTTCGTAGAAAGTTTTGCAAGTGAGTGCCAGAATCGTGTTTGCACCAGAATTTATGAGTACTTCTGAGCGTTGTAAGACGGTCAATTCCCAACCAAGTTCAAATACAGGTGTTTACAGGTTATAAGTGGTTCGTAAGCCGTACAATGTAGCGTTAGTACGGTTTCACAAGTTCACTGTGAGCTAACGGTGTCTCAGTTCTTACCAGGAAGTGAGTCTCTGTTGCTAAGCTATTCCTGTTGCCTTGAGAGTTTCTCCTGATGGGTATGGCGGTTGCCTTTGTTTTGACTTTCCCTTTCCTTCCAAGGTCGCTCCAAAAAGTCGACTCGGCTGGCCTCTCTTCTTGCGTGGCACCGTTGCCTGAGAGCTAACAAAAACACAGTCTGTGCTGTAGAGCCAGTCGAGAGTGTGTACGTGATTTCAGACAGTCTCTCTCCACTAGGCCCCTCTCATCGCCACACTCCTGACCCGTGTGCCAGTAATGTAAACAACCCAGCATTCCCGGAGCGCAGGGGAGGCGCAAGTGTCAAACAGTGGAGGGAAGCTGTCATATACCGCGAGATTCAACAGGGAAACTCAAACTCAAACCACACAAACAGCTCTCGTCTGTTTTTTTCTCTTTCCCATTACACGTGTCTGAAACATTTCCAAGATATTTACTGAGAGAAAGGAAGTGATTGGTGAGCGTGAAAGTTCATTCTTGACCTTGGAAACAGTTCACAAAAACATCTTAACTCAAGAACACTTACTAGCTTTTTGCAGAGCTTTCAACTGCATCTCACATTTTAAGATAGGGCCCCCCTACAGTACAGTGCCACAAGATCAAAATGCAGGACCAAACATAGCTGATTAGTGGTGCAAATTCGCTGATGAAATTTGCAGTTGAATGAATGACCTAAAACTGAAAATTTCATTTGAAATTGGAGCTTTTAGGGCACCTAAGGGTGTGGTACAATTACCAGTTGATACACAGTTGATAATCTAGACTTGTTTTGGATAGTTAGTAGGCTACTTGAGCATTAATGTGTATGCAGCAAGTCCTGATTGTCTAAAGTGTTATTTTTCTATGTCAGCCTATTCTGCCGACAATCCACTGGACTAGCTGGGTGATATTGAGCCAATTTTAACTACAGTACTTTACATACATTAGTGTGAAAGTTAAATCTCAAACTTGGAAATAGTAGTTTGATCAGACAAACCTAAAATCAAGGTGCTACTTATAATACCGTATCCTTTTCCTGAGCTTTGAACTGCATCTCACAATCTTCATCAGCGGATGAAATTGCTCCAATGTCATGGAGATAACAACTAAATAAAGTCAAGCTATTTTATTTAATGTTTGGCAGTTTAATCCATTAAACTGCATCCTATTTTATAAGTAGATTATATGTTTTTGGTGTAAAATCTTGATCTTCAGAGTAACTATAGCTGTCAGATAAATGTAGTGGAATAAAAAGTACGATATTTCCCTCTGAACTGTAGAGGAGTAGAAGTAGAAATAGGCATATAATGACAGTTAGTACTGTAAACAAATGTTGCTGTAGTTTTATTAGTCAGTAAATATACGTAGTTATTTAAACACTGAGGGTGACATATTCTGAAGTTACAACAAAACTACACATTCATTGACATTGTGTAAGTATGTATGTGACTGCATGTGTGAAATAGAGAGATGGAGGCAGCCAAGCCTTAATGGATTCTCTAACACAGTTATATGCACACAGCTCGACACACAGTCTCACTTGCTATCATTATACACGTGCATGCAGAGTACCCACACGTCCCATAACACACCCACAGTCTGTATTGGGAATATCATGAGACTTTATTGACAAAAGTGGTTTTGCAGATTGACTTGCATGGACAGCGAGAGCATCTGGAATTGATCAGTTTACTCCGCTTTGATAAAAGCTTCAGTACTGATTTCAGACTGACAATTCAAACACTGCTGATACACAGGAAACACATCTGTCTTCTTCCCATCCCCATTGTTAATAATCAACAAGTTAGGTGGGGTTGTGTTTTTTCTCCCTACTTCAATAGGCGTTTTTGTTAACCTCACTGCAAATATGGAAAAGGGAGAGATGCCTGGAGTGTAGAATATTTCCCCCCTTTTTCTTCAACAACAGTTGAAGATTAAAAGAAACGTCTCACAGAAATCTGTCAATTCTGTATGTGAATAATGCTGTGTGGAATTTAATGGCATGAGTTATATTGGGTTTCCTCTACACCCACATTTTCTTTCAATAAGATCAATGGCTCTCAGTGACAGATAGGGACGGTCTTTTGTATCTTCAAATTTCAGGTTTCTGAGGGAATAATTAGATGGATGGATGAAAAGTAATGCATCAGTCTGCGAGGGGAGCTGCACCCAGAGATCCTCTAGTTCAACACGCATGCCTCCACGTCTGTTTGGTAGAAAACTGTTTAATAATATGTGTTGAATTTCCATTGTTCTAAAAGTGGCTCTCTGCACTGATCTGGTGCTTTAAACCAATAGAAAACTTTTTGTGTTCTTTTTGCTGATATTGTTTATTTAACAGAGAGGGTGTCCGTTTGATTTGGGGATATTTTTTTTTAGCAGGAAGAGAGTATCGTCATCTATTTCACTCTCTTCCCCTTCAAACTTTCTGGTGTCGCCTGCAGGTAACCAGGATGGAAAAGGTTCTCCCTCCAGGGGAAATGATGAAGGTTGAATCGTTGGATTCATAGAGGTGCTTTAGACATTTTACTGTAAACGTGACATTTAACTCTGATGTGTTAGAACAAACTCTTACTCATATTTTGGGCCTTCTTTTGAACAAAATTGCCTACAAATGTAATCATCTGATGACAAATAAGTTGAATTTACAATAATTTCACCACTAATGTCTTGCTTATGAATACGAATGCCAGGACATCTAGAATCACTTCCAGCCAAAATCGATCTGAGGAAAAGGCTAATTTCAGGTCATTAGTAAAACACTGTATTCCAATGATTAAAACCACTAAGAAGCGTTGTTCTGAACAAGCCCTGCAATAGTCTTACTTCACATGCACACTAGTTAAGTTTTGCGTTTCTTCAACATACACATTTCAGTGCAATTCTACCTGAATTTTTCATTGCTATATATGCAGAAATGTTGCACCCAGGGGCTGAACGCACATTTTAGACACTTAAAAAGAAAAAAATGTTGATGTTTTCACTCATGTCTTTTTTATTTCCCTCTGTGTTGTTGATCTGGCTCAGGGGTTAGGTATGACTGCAATGTGGTAGAGACAGAAGCTGCAGTCAAAGCTCCTGTGATCGGGTGCAGACTTCATAGAGACCGGCAGATGGAGGGGAGAGGAGCTGCGTGCATCCTGAAGGTTTAGCAAGAACTGAGAGGTTACACTCTACCAGTACAAAGATGACCTGTCACACACTGAAACATGCCGTATCAATGCAGACGAGCTTCCTGTTTATGTACCTCACAGAGCACAGCTATCAGAGGAAAAGAGAAAGGGATTACAGATGGAAATATGTATGAAATGTTGTCTCTCTCTTCATATACCCAGGCAAACTTGGAGGCAGCATGCATGTGACGCCTGCATTTCCATTTTATACGCTAATTAATGTTGTTTTGTCTTCAAAGTGCAATTGCAAACGGTAGTTATCAGCCTTGATCGCCGCATTTTCAAGGTTGTCTAGATGTGAGCCATCACATAACAAATACCTGTAAATATAGAATAACAGCACAACAGAGAAATAGAGGATTTATGGCATGTGGAGAGCACTGCGCAAATGAGGCACAGGAGAGATAGTCGGATAATGTGAAGGACAAAACTGGCATATTATTTCTGCCTACAACACTCTATAAAATCTGTTTTTCAATGGCTGTTTTGTGTGTCTGTGTTGTGTTTTAGTGTGTGTGCCCTGTGTACTTGCATGTACACACATTGGCAAACACCCAGCACAGAGGATCTCTCCACCTGCTTTGCATCAACCAGCGGGGTAGGCCTCAGTCTGACACACACACACACACACACACACACATCGCAGTTTTGCTGTGTCTCATTCACATCGTCACCCCTCTGACATCTACCTGTGTGTGTCTGTGTTTGTGTGTGTCCCAGTGCCGGTGTGTGTTTGTGTTAGCAGGGTGTGAGGTGAGGTTAAATAGGCGCCTAGCAATGAGAGAAGGGAGCTGAGGCAGAACTGGCAGAATATCACACATACATACATACATACATACATACATACATGCACACACACACAAGCAGTGGCAATAGAAACAACACTATTAGAGCAACATGTAAACTGCAGGTGTGGCCTATGCCTCAGTGATCATTCTATACTTTGTCTTGACCCTGTCGCCTGTCACTGTGTGTGTATAATGTGTGATAAAGTCTCTGTGACCGTGTATGTGTGTGTGTGCCTGCAGAAACACAGTTTCCTGGAGTTTACTGATCTCTCAGTAGGGAACTATTGTGGAAATATCCACACACACATTGCTTCCCACCCGAATTCAGTTGACCATCTACAACCTCATGAATGCTGAGAATAGCTTTGATATCTATAAAATGTTGGACACCAATATGATGTGGCAATTGTTGATTTGGTTTGTATGGCTGTCACTGAGCAATATCTGATGTCAACATGATTATAGACACTGGAGATTTCCCCTAATATTTTTTGTGATGGACAGTAAGCGCTTGTCCTTGTTGTTGGTATCGCATTTGACCTTTATATGGACCTGAGCAAATATGCAGGCCTCAGTTGTGTCAAATGTCACAAATTTGGCAGGTTTGTAAAAAGCCGACTCTGATAAACTGCCATGTATCTGGGTCTCAAACTTATTGAATTGCTTGGGTTGCCAACAAAGGGCCAAACCTCTGGGAAATTGTGTTCTGCAGAAATAGCTAGTTGGTCTGTGTGGCCTTAAATGATATCACACCATGATGAGTAATCTTTGAACCACTTGTGAGTTTAATTTACTATGTCCTTGTTGATTGCACATTGTATTCAATTCAGATCTGCTTATGTGTTAAATGCAATGGTGTGTATTTTTAGTTTCATTTGAGCTTGAATGGCAAAGCATTTCAGGTCTTTTTCATTATTTTTAAGCGTCACAGATATCAGTCACCCAAGTCTTATGAACAGCCTGCTTGTATGACAGAAAACATACACCACTGCCAGCATTGTTTGTGCATCGTCATTGTGCACAGAGGCTGTCATTTAACAGGAGGAGATGAGGGAGGTGGAGGAGGATGTCAGCTGGCAGAAGCCCTCCTTTCTTACCTGTTGAGATCTCTGGACAGACAGATAACACTGTGTTTATCTTTTTACACTGAGATTAATATAAAATAAAGGATCACAGTTTGAAATTAGGTTTATCTCTTTATATCAAGATATATCTGGATTTTGTGGTACAATATCATGGATAGGCTGCATATAGTGCTCAAATGCTTAAGGGAGCTCTGTATTTTTGCATTCTTCCTATCCTTTGACGTATTTTTAGGAAATAAAGACCAACATATCTGGAATAGGGTGAAGCAATCCTATTGCAAGAAGGTGACTGATAAAGCATGGCTTATACAAACACACACAAATGTTACCGATAAGATGCATTCCAGTCACCAACAGCCCAGCAGCTAATCCCTAATTCTTGTCAACACAGGGCCATGAGGTTGTCCAGAATTTTCATCCTGCAGCTCCAAAAGTGAGCAGGGCTGCCTGCATTTGTTTGTGTTTCTGCTCCAGCCCTGCTTCCTGTAGCTCTGTGGTGTCAACCCGCCCACCGTCCTCCCATCAGACCCAGGGAACACAGCCCTGCTGCCACAGCGCACAGGCACCCCAGCGACTGAGGTTTCCTCTTGGACTGACTGAAGTGTTTGCTGTTTTCCACATTGTTGGAATTCAACACCAGCCTGTTTACTGGTCCCCATGTGGCTTCAGTCTCTCCCCCTCCCTCTTCTTTTTTTATTTCTCCTTTTTCTCACAACACACCTTCTTTATATGGCGTGCACACCCAACATTAATTCTAAGTAATGAGACACTGCCAAACATCTAACTGAAGCAATCATGTTTTTGCCTATGTTACAGGATGTTTATCACAGCCATACATGACTGAAACTGGTCAATAGAATTGCTTGAATGTTTTCAGCCTTTACAAAGCCTTCAGAAAAATATGTACTTGTGCAAATGTCTGACTGTTTTAAATCACTTTTGGAGTTTGAGTGAAACAGAGCTAAAATTATGTTGTACTATAAATAGTAAAAACAAAAAAGCCAGATGTAATATAATCTATAGGAGTGTTTTTTCCACTGTGAGGTACTATATGGGCATCAGGGACATCATTTTCATATGCTTTATTTTGCAGCTGACAATGAATCATACAATGAATCAAAGGAAATAATATACATCTCAAGGAAAATGTTAACAACATGATGAGGCGCATGCAAAATGAGAATCTCTTCTTTATCTGCTTTGTTTTTTCACTTCCTTCCCTCGGTACAGCCAGATGGCAAAGCTCCAGCTCTGCAGTCCTCTTCATACACTCATCATATTTGATGGGCATCCTGCTGCCGAGTTTCAAGGAGGCCATGTGTTTATGAAATGACACTTGTGACAAAAGAAAACTTCTATTTAGCAAGCTGATTCTTGGGTGGGGGGGGGTGGCGGGAGGGGGGGGGGGGGGGGGGGGGGGGGGGGGGGGGGGGGGGGGGGGGGGGGGGGGGTGCATGGGGGCAGCAGCGTGTGTGCATTTGTGTATGTGTATGTGTGTGTGTAACAGTGTGTATGGTGGAACAAAGATTGTGGGTATATATATTGTGCTTAGGCAGTGGGAGAAAGATTGTGTGTTGTGTGTTGTGTGGTGTGTGTGTGTGTGTGTGTTCGTAAGTAACATCCATACCGTTTCACACTGTTGTCATGTTGGATGCCTCCTGTCTTTTAATCACATCTTGTGACTTTCTGTGAGTTTTTATACTATGTTACAATACATTTTAATCTCATTTTTGTGCATTTACCAGTCCAATACAGATGGATTTTTTTTTCTTCACATTGATATCATAAATATCATACATTGTGGGGTCTCCTCCGTTGATGGATTCAAACATTCAGGACAAACTTTTGTTTAGAAACATATACTGTTGTACATTTACAACTGAAACAGGTTTTATGTTGGTTGTTTATTTGTTCTCAATATGCTATCATCTTATCCTAATATTGTCTTTGTCTTCAATGGTGATGAATTCCCATCAAAGTTTTCCCCCTTCTGTTAATACTTTAGGGAATTTTCAAACGTCGGGATGTATGGCTGTAATGCCCCAAGATTTGTTCTCCCTGAAAGAAATAATAGAGTAAGAATATATTAACTACAGAGCAACCTGGCTTTATGGGGTCTGCATTTACTCTTATTTCATTTTAGATTTACCAATATGTTATGCATAAATATATACTATATATGTATATAGATGGATAGATATATATATATATATCAATATGTGCTTTGCAGCATTCTTTGATTTAAATTTTAAAGCCATGTTCATGCATTAAAAAGCAATTTCATATTTTTGACTGCAGGGTTTAGATGCAAATCCATGGGGCATTACGTTAAAAACCATAAACATCATAAAATAGGAAATTAAAATTAAAAATGGAAGCAAAAATGAGGACGTTTAACTGGTCATTAATAACTGAATGCTTTCTCATTTGTTGATGTGATAAACGAAAATTGTTTTCAAGATAGAACACAAAAAATGGCAAGTGTAATGAAAAATAAAACCCATTTAAAGCAAAGTATTTTTATTCACACAAATTTAATAAGATATATAACAACCGTTTGGTCCATAAATATTTAAGGGGAAATAGTTTCTATACACCATCTTTATCAAGAAACAGGGAAACATGGACAATCTTGATAGAACACTTACTGTACTCAACTATTAACACGAAGATCAATATATAAGGTTCTTGGATTACCCAACTATATCTGAAAGAGTGCACAAATGCTTTCTATGACATCGCTGCCCCCTTTTTAACAGGATACACCATAAAAAGATCTTCGGAAATAAGATGCAAAACAGTACAAAACTAGTGAGGCGTCAAAAGGATGTGAATCAGTTAACAAAGAACACATATATCCTGAATTTCACAAACTTTCTCCCAAGTTATAGCATAAGGCACATAGTAGAACTGAGTTAGGCATCTACTTCATTAAGTAGATTTAGAGTACCACTTTGTTCTACAATAGAACAAATTGTGACGCTCACAATGAAATGTATCAACTCCATTGAAGATTTGCTCTGTCTTTCTTTCCTCTCTATCTTTCAGCCAGAAGAAACATGTTTTTGGTCTGTTCAGTGGCAAGTGTCATAAAGAAAGTATAAGTATGGCCAAAAAGGAGAACACATGGACAATGATTTCCCACTGGCTGCCTCTTACGACTCCACCTATCTGAGGTTCATGTCAGCTCTATAAATCTAGTCTGCAACGTCGCAACCAGTTAATTTTTCACCCTTACTCCATTTCCCTTTTAAAATCACATCGTTACCCTGAGCAACATGATAAAAACAATAATGCACTTTTCACTGGGCAGTATATTGTCACTGTGCAATTGAGTTTACCTGTGGATATATGGATATGTTTACTAGGAATTATCAATTTGACTATGGTTAATCTATGAGGCCAACAAATCCGAAAAAGTGCTGTGTCATGAAAACAATCGATTACAAGTGTCCATAAACTGTTCTCCAATCTGAATTTCTCTCGCCGATTTACAATTATTATATGACTGCATTACATGTTGAACAGTTACCACTGTACAGATTATGGGATTTGCTTCTTTCTCTTTATCACAGTAGATTTGTAAATCAAGACAAAATGTATGTGGTTTCAGCATCTACCTGCCATATAAGCTGCAATGGTTAGGTGCTTATAATGCAATTTTTCAAGACGTTTTACATGTAGCTCTGTGAGATACTTCAATGTCTGATTCCATCCAACTCAGTCTTAAAGACTGAAACATTCGGAAATAATTAAAGCCTGTTTTCTGGAGTTACCCATATACAGAACATTCTACAAGTTTATTTCCCAAATTATTCCAAAACAGAAAAAAAAAAAATCTTTAAATTGGATAGTGCGAACACAGTGCATACATATACAGGTTTCTGAGGGAAAAATATTCATATTATTTTAAAATTTACCAATTAACCATAAATTAAGAAGGGCTCATTTTATCATAATTCAATACAAATGTACAAATGAAGTCAAATCAAGTAAGAGAAATCTAGTTTTCCAGGCAAGCTTCAAGTTTAGTTATTTTTTTCCAATGAATTGTGGAATCCATGACAATTTTGAAATGCCTTCAACTCAAAAATGTCCCGTCAAAATCAATCTCTGCATACTGTAAGTCAACTACAGTCACCGCTGCCATGCGGTTTCAAATGCTACACATTAAAATGATTTCCTCGTGTTTTAATGTGGTTGCAGCTGTTCTTTCTCTTGTTGTTCTTGTTTGTGTACACAGTACAGCACTTTCTGTTCCAAGGAGCTGTCTCTGGTAGATTTAAAGGTGTCACTTAAAAAAATAAAATCGAGGAAAGAAAATAAAATAAAATCAACAAACCAAAGAAAAATCAGATAAAAAATCAGTCTGCTAGAGATAGCTTGTTAGAAAAGATTTGTCAAGGTAGTTTGCGAAGGGCTCCCCGAATCATGGCTGTCCAAACTAGAGGTGACGGAGGTCACTACAGTGATAGAGGGGTTTGTCAGGTCTGTTAGTGTGGCCGCGCTGGAGGGGGGGGTCAGGGCCCCACTGTCAGATGAGGGTGGAGGGAGTGAGGTGCCATCAGCCTTATCAACACCTCCATTCTCCTGTCGCAAAACGTTCCTTCTGAATTTGGCTCTTGCGTTTTGGAACCAAACCTGCAAACCAATCCCAATGTGGCTTTTACTTTTTGTGTTTAGGATTAATTTTTAAAAAGAAAGTATCAACTCATTTGTACAGTAGTTTACATATCAAGTTATCACAGCTATTACTGTATCAAGTTGCCCTTGCCCTATATGTAAATCTTTATATGATAATTTTCATACATTATTTTGAGCTTATGGGGCAGATAACAATAAACCAGTTAGCTCCTGAACACTGAATATAAGAATGTGGATTTTAATAGTAAATCAAAACATTAATCCTATCCTTTTACATTTTTTTTATCTGTGAGAGTTGAATTACACCCTTTTCTGTTCCACAGATAAAAAGGACATGTGCACTCTCATTATTAATGATCACTACTGTTTTACACTTCAGTTTCTACGCTTAAGAACGACTTTTCTCCTTTCTTTCCCAAAAAATAGCATTAAAGAATCTACAAAATTTCATATAAAAAACCCCTGGATATACATCTACCGACTAAATGGACCAACCAAACAAACAAACAAAATCAAAGAGATGGCTTAATTGATAATATTGAGTCTGAAATGAGAGGGACATGGAGGAGGAGTGGGGTGGAGACACAGATATGGGGTGATCAGATCAGTAAGAAGAATGGCTATCTGCTTACCTGTAGAACTCTCTTAGTGAGGCCTGTTTTCTGGGCCAGCTGCTTTAAGTCCTTGGCATCTGGGTTGTGGTTGATGGCAAAGTAGGATTTCATTGTCCGCAGCTGATGGTGCTTGAAGGAGGTCCGCATGCGTTTGGTCTTCTGTGTTGGAGGGTAGGACTGCTGGTCCCGGTCCAAGTGATCGGTGTCATTCTCGTTACAGCCTGAGAGGGCAGAAAGAAAAGCACAGGGGGGGCTCAGAGTCCAAAAGGAACAACTGCAAAAAAAAATGTTCAACTCAGCCAGTAATTTTATTTTCTAAAAATTATTCTTTTGCTTCTGAATTCATTTTCACTGTGCTCAACAAGTGATAGACAACTAACTGGTGATAAAGTAGATCACTCCACTACTATCAAGATAAAGTTATTGAAATCAGAAAAATGCTCAAATCTAATTATTTGCAAATGTCACTAATTAATGTAATCTTGCACTACTTTACATGGTCAGGTTTTGCAGGGAAAGAAAGACGCAATTAAGTGTATTAGATTAAGGCTATCAATTATGGACTTGATTGTGGAAAGTTCATTGACTTGCTATGTTAACAGATCTATCATATGCCATCATGGTAAATAATGAAAGTTTCGTATATTTATAACATACAATTACAATGTGTGTTATCATGTTTTAAAAAAGCAGAATGATGTATTTTAACAATACACTGGGACCGGGCTAAATCATTTCTGCTTGTGTTTGCAAAGACTAATAGGCCTAATGGGCCTCATTTGTCAGAAGCTTGGTACTACATGTGTAAAATACTTAAAGATAGTGAAATGCAAAAATGGATCCACTAAATTAAACACATGTTGGGCTAAACAGTGCTGCCGAAACCTTTATCACTGCATTAAGAAATAATACATAACTTTTTTTTTTTACCATTGTATTGTTTTACAATTTTTTTTTGTATAATTCTATACTGCTATGGCAGAGAAAAGTCCAATGCCAAATAAATACTTGCAAGTTAAATTAGTATGTGATACTTAAACATTTATATGATTGCAACCAAAACATGCAATGACATACAATTAATGATAATCAATTATTTACTGAGTTTGATTTTCCTATAGAATCTAGTATTTATGTTAGAGCTGGATCTCATTAGATCTCATATCTTACTTTACTGCAAAAGGAGGGGAAATCTAGCCAGCAAAGACTAAGCACAGGATTTCTAAATTATATAGTAGTTGTATTGATTTTCTTGTCTCCTTGTAACTAAAATGCTGACCAGTTGTTTTTCTCAGTACCTGATAAAAAGTCAAATTAATTAAACCAACAGTTCATCATAGGGATGCAGCGCAAACACTTTCTCAAAAATGAATTGAATTGATTTACATTACATATCAGTTTGAATAAGGCAGATGCAGATTGAATAAACTATGCCGTAAATTATGTTTTTTGAGACATATGTCTCAAATATATGTTTTTCTATGTTTATTCGACTTCTTCTTTTGACACTTATACACACCACTAAAATGGCAATCACTGACATCTGTGTTCTTCTGTTCAAGCCTTCACTGGATTGTGTTTCACTAGATATCACCCACTAGGGGTCTCTATATCCAAACAAGACCAAACTTTACAGAGTGGTGTGGAATCCTCAGTAGACCCACTTCTTTCCCTGGTGAGAATGAACATGAATGTGCTCACTAAAGCAGAAACAAAACCTCAAACAAAACCTCATCCTATTTGTCATGAAAATGAGTCTCCTGATCTGCAGAACGATATATTAACCTGAACAGTCTGAGACTATAATGAGAAAGGAATGATTGGTGTGTTGGTGATGTTTTGACACAACACAGGAAAAAAAGCACTTTGGAAAAGACAAACTATCTAAACCAGATTTTTCTGTTGTTCCCTAATTTGATTAATCTTATTTTTCTATGTAATTTAAAATGTTTAGTTTATGGTCTAATTTAAATGTTGTAACGTCATAAATTCATCACATAAGAACATTTAAAATGTCAAGATCGAACCAAAAAAACAGACAAGCCACTTATCCCTAATGATGCCAATAGGCCTGTTTTAAAATGAGAAAATATTCTTATACTCACTTATATTATATTTAAATATCCCAAATGAAAAACATAATTTCCCCACTGGGACCTTTACTCGTGTCTGTGGTGCTTAATAATGAGCTCACAGGGACGTCGTCCTGCAGTATTTTATGTTTAGGCTATCTCTGTAGGATTTTGTTTTGGATTTCTTTTTTATTTTCCCTTTGACTGCATTATATTTTAACGCTTTGTTGTAGTATATCCTGCAATTAAAGAAGAAATCACAGCGCTACAATGGATATTTTCCTATTAAGGCATCCATGAGAACTTTAGGATTTGCATAATCTCTTGGCATTGTGTTTGCAAATAACAAACTAAAGCCCCTTCAACCGGAGCGCTGACGGTACAGTGTTGTGTTTTGAGCTCCTGGCCTCTCCCTGCAGCAGGCCCCTCTGCACGGCCCTGCCGAGTCCCTGAGAACTGTGCTGTCCGCCGCACAGGAGGCCAGAGATTCCAACGTCACCTTCAATTAACGTAGAACAATTAACGCGCAGATTACCCTTATTCCTCCCTATTCACCAGGAACAGAGGAAACTTGGCGCACAATGACAAACTTTCTCAACCGCACACTAATTCGCAGAAAGCGACAACAAAATGGGGACGCAGCAGGGGGTGGGAGTCGGGTTATAACATTCAGCGAATCAATGCAAGATTTGAGATGAAACCTACATTTAACAGTAACTCAATGTTGATTACGATTATAGTTTATCTTCCAAGAAAAGGCAAAGGCGTCCAAAACATGAGTTTGGCAACGCTTTTTCGCAACAGTCTCAAACTACATTTTGGTTGCCCCAGTCACACCAATTTTACACATTTATTTTGACCTAAATTAGTGTTAATTATCTAAGTTGACGGTGAGGTCAAATTTCGATCATTCCCCGTGCAACACACGCCACAGTTTAAAGGTTAAAAACGCGTTAAACTCGCGTGGAAAGAAAGCCGCGGATCAATTAGCCAAAGGCTGCGTGCGCAGTTACACGCAGGCAAGTTCACCTACATTTGCAATGCCTACAGGACATGAGTTTTCATTTCAGACATAGCCTATAAGGTAGACCTACGGCTGCTCCAGCTGAGGCACTGAGGATTAAACTGTGTGGATTAAAAAGTGAGGGTCTCCTGCGTGATGGAAAAGTTTGTACCCTGAATTTGAATCTTATCAAATTACGTTTTCACTTTTTGTAGGCTATTTGTGAGTGATTTGACTTAAATAATTTCTGATGCCGTCTTTTTATTTACTTTTAAATGCAAATAAAAATTTAATTAATACGACGACACTTTGGTCAGCAAAGTCGGAGATTTCAGTGAAGAATTCGTAAACCAAATGTTCTTAAACGAGGACCAATGGACCGACCAGGGTGTTTCAGTGGAAGGATTAAACCCACATGAATGGAATAGCTTGGTGTTTCATTCCACATTGATTTCATTGAGCTGATTACAGTTAGGGATAAATCTCTGGCTCTGTGTTTTTGCTGTAGGTTTCACCACCACTACCTGACCATGTAGACCATTTACACATTGTTTTCTAATATTTAGGCCTACGTCTTGTGGGCGTGAGGCCCTGCTCCGAGCAGCATGCTGTCTCACCTGTGTAGCTGGGTATATCTATCCCCATGGCCGGGCTCTTCCTCTTGCGCGGCCTTCCCTTCTGTGCAGTACCGGTGCCGTTGAAGTAGGGTAGGGCGAGGCCGCCACCCTTAGCTGCCAGCTCGGCGAAATTGAGCTGGGGGTGGTAGTCCGGTCCCTGCACCAGCGTCTCGAAGTGGAGCCGGCAGTACACCAGGCTGTCCTTCATGCCGAAGTGGTCGCCCGTGGTCAGCGTCTTGTTGCAAGTGGTGCACGTGAAGCAGCTCAAGTGGTACACGGAGTCGCGCGCCCGCATCACCATCTCCGAGGCCGATATCCCGAGGTGGCAGCGTGCGCACCTCTGCACGGAGAACCTTCTGGAACAGACAAATCGTCAAGACACCTCATACATACAGATACCAAATGGGACAGACACCATGACAGAAGCGCTGGGTAAATTTACCAAAATAGTATAGCCTGTAACCTGCACTGTCATTGTTTTATAGGACATACTAGATTGTTGGCACATACATCCTAGCCTTCTTTTCTCGTACATTTCAGTAACAAAGAGGTGTGTAAGCTAGGCTATATCTGACACAGCTTCAGCGCATATGGAAATACTATAACAGGTCTATAGGTTGAGGTTACATTGTGAGCTAATATAGCCACATCTGGCCTACACCTGAGGGACGACTGTTCGATATAGGCCATTGCTATGTACGAATATTTTCTCTTTTAAATAAGTAAAAAGGTCGGTCTGCAGCCTCCTCAGTGTGATAAAGCTAATTGCTAAGCTCTTGGCAGTGGAGTGAACACTAAACACAGGTAATAAACCTATGCTGAAATATAGGGAAACATATCTGTTCCATAACAATAAAAAACTTAGGCCTAATTGGTTTGCCTTTTTTCCACACTGGAGCATGCTGGGTACATGCTAACAAAAGCTACTAACGTTAGATTATGTTTAAACAAAAACGATAGAAATGTACAATTGTGCAAGCTCCTTTGTTTCTGTCTGGGTGACTCAGTTAATGTAGTTTACATACACTCTGCATCTGAACCACAAAGGAAAAAAAGTACAATATAAAATCATAACTTAGGCTATCTCTAATTAACACCATACAGGACCCCTAGGAGACTGTTTATTGAGACAAGAATGAGGCCTAAAAGGTTTCAACATGATTCCAGATTAATTGCCACCGCCTGTTGAATCAGGGTTAACAGTGGCTGTACAAAGGTTTTTGTAAAAAAATATTTTTATTCATTTACGAGTTTAAAATGTATTTTCCTATAAAGTCAGTAGCATAAATGGACCACTGTGTGCATGGGTGGGTGTACGCGCGTGCGTGTCATGACAGACACGAAGGCTTTAGACTAAAAACTAAAATTATGTAAATGATTAACCTTCATTTTTCTTACCTGTAGTAATCCTCCTTGCAATAGATACTCCCATCCTTGGCAAAACAGGTTAGCTCCGACTCCAGCGCTAGTTTACATTCACAGCATTTGAGACACCGCAGGTGCCACTGTTTGTCCACGGCCAGGAGGTAGTATCTATCCGAAATCTTGCCGCCACAGCCGGCACACAGAGCAGGCTTCTCCGGGCTCATAGAAGGCATGGTCTAAGTCAGAGAGAGGAGAGCTCATTGCAACCACTTCCTTCAAGAGACTGGTGGGCAAGTCTTATGCAACTTACATTATGAAAAAGCAGAAACAGAAAGCCCTTAGTAATTTTCTTGCCATGAAATTAAAACTTTTTTCACCTATAAAGGCAAGGCCTTCTGAAGAGCACTTTAAACACGCTGTTGGCAGAACAAATATGGGCTCGGTGTGTTCATAGGCTCCCCTGAAGGAATAACATAATCTATGAAACAACTATGGCTCCAAATATATTAAACTAAATATAGAGGAGAATGACAGAAATTTGTTTTGCTAGCCTAACATTTTATTAGTTTAATCTCCCTTTTGTTTTGAGGGAAAATATATATATATTTAAAATAGGCGACTGAATATAGGCCAGCTCAGAAAAATTAAATATTTTTCCAGTCAAAATAAAAATAAAAATATAATGTATAATGATTATAATAATAATAATAATAATAATAGTTTTTGTAGGTATATAATAGCTAAAATTCTTAAATGTCTATATTTGCCAACAGCAAAACTATTACTGCTATAATGTATAATTTTTTGGTTGTCAAGAGTAATATAACATATATATTTAAAGACAACTGCATGTAAAGTTGCAGCCAGTTTCTAGTTTTAGTAATTATTTGGTGCAGATAATTGAGCATATACATATATCTTAATAAGACATTTAAATTAGTAGGCTATTAAAGAGAAAATTCATTTTAGATGAAACATTTAGACCAAAATATTTAACAATTATTTAACACAAAGAAGTAACTGACAGATCCTCCTAACAGGTCTCTTACTTACCCCAAAACAACTGCAACATTTCCTTGTAGGTTAACGGTGCCACAGTCGTCGGTTAGAACCGTTATAACATTAATTCAAACACAGGTCGACCAGGCTCTTACCGACTCTCTCCCGTTGAGCTGCATGCCCTTTGCCAGGCGCGACTCCGTTTTCGACCTTCTCTCCATCTCCTCCATGATCCCTTGGATGTGATCCCCGGAGATCCCGTGGAAAAGCATGGCTCCTGGTCCTGGACGCAACGTGCAACTGCCTGCCTCTGCCTTGCAGCCCACAACTTCCATATACTGTACTGCAGCGCTGCGCCCCGCTCTCTCAGCGCATCCAAGTGGGCTCTGGGGCTCTGAGAGAGGCACACAAAACAACAACACAACCCCAGAGATTCAGATCACCTCCTCGGCAGAGTGCAAAGGCAACGGGAAGAAAAGAAAAAAACGAAGAAACTACAACATGGGTGGGACAGGAGGAGTGGTGGTGGTGGTGGTGGTGCACCAGCTTTTTCCTTCTTGCCGTGATTGTCTCTCCTCCAGGAAAAAAATATATAGTCCAAATGATGCGACAAACCGGTGTGGAAGTGGTAGTGGTGGTGGGGAGGGAGGAGGGGAGGGGGGGCTACAGTGTGAACACTCGCCAAAAATAATGACACAAAGTTTTTGTTGTTTCTTTTTGGTGATTTCTCTCTCCCGATTTCCCAGTCAGGGGTTCCTTGGTGCTTGGAGGTCAGGTTGGGACTGCCTGGATTTGAGAACCGTGTCCTATTTGTGAAGAGCCCGCAAAGCCTGCCCAGTCTGAATAATTTGGTAGGAGGAGTTCCCCTCTCTCTCTCCTTCACTCTGTGTCTCTCCCTCCCTCTCTCTCCCTCCATCGCCACTGATTTCTATTCAGCAACAAAGAGCTGTCACTCTTCCCTCAAAAACTCCCGATTCTGGCTGCACGAAGGACCACTATTTTATGGTATTGACATTTTCATTACTTTTATTCCCCCATTTACAGAAGAGGATGCTGGAGTGTAGTCATGAGATGCATAAACTGATATGGACTAAAGAGTAATTTTAGTGTAAATATTGTATTTACAAAAACAATATGCTTCTGAAGTACAATAAAAGCCTTTGGAGGTTAATAAAAAGGGTCAGAAATAGGAATAACTGATTCTCCTACATGCCCTGTGAGGACTATTTATTTTGCTTCATTCTGAGCTTAAGGTTTTACATATGTCACAGTTTTAGGGTTTTAATTGGTGCTTAATCAGGTGTTTGGTTGTTCCAAAATAACACAATAACTGTGTGTGTGTGTGTGTGTGTGTGTGTGTGTGTGTGGTATGTGGCATAAATGTATTGTTTGGGGCGGGGCAGTGATCAGTGATAGGCTGGAGGGCGGGGACAGATTGTATTAAACAATTTGAAAGACAAGGAATTTTTTTAACGCAACTGAACGAGATCTGGTTAAATATAAAAGCATTCTATGGCGTTACAACCTCTTTATAACGACACACCACAGATGTTTCTCAACATATAGATGCTCTATAATAACATATTTATTTTGATGAAGCAATAAAGACAACTCTTTTAAAAATATATATATGTATATATGATCTTTTTTCTTATACGTGCAATATCATTTATCTCTCCATTAAACGCTCATTTGAATCAGCTGGTCGAGCATTCGTTAACCCGGCCCTTGTCTCTTGAATTAGCCCAAAATCTTGTTTACCTGCAGGAGAGTTGCTCTAATGAAAACAGGAACAGGATCACAACTATAGACATATTTTCATTTATCTACTATGCAACAAACAGTAATATGGAGGTTTAAAAATAGACATCCAGTTGTTGTATATTTACAGAAATGCACGTGCTTTTTAAATTCCATAGCTACCTTAATATAATCTGCGTTTTGGAGGCGACTGTGAAGTTACAATAAAGATCTGTGTGGGTTTTAAAGGGTGTGAAAACTCTGTTACGCAATTATAAAAGGCAGACTGAATGGCTTTAACTGTCCAGTACACAGGCCAAATATGGTGACAACAAACCAAAATGAGGCAGCCCAAGGTCTGTATTTTGACTAACACAACGCAGGCCCATGGTGCGAGCTATGGTCTCTGCGAGGTCGATGGCTGAAAATGTCTCCATAAAACAATAGATGCACTGGCTGAATGTGTGACTCGGCTTTAGTCACATTAATAGATTTACTGAGGCTCAGGGGGGGCTTGCAGGTGTGGATGCTTCATCTCAAGACGTGTTACATTATCATGTGTACCCCCCAGCCCGCCTGCAACCCCCGCCCCCACCATGAAGTTGTGTTGACTTTAATTGGAGGCCCCTTGATAACAGCGCTATAAGACGAGGCTTGAACCCTCCCGGGTCGGCCGGACCTGCAGCTGTTCTGAAAAGCATAACGTTAATTTGCGCTCTGTCAGTGTCTCAGCACCAGCCACAGAGACTCAAAAGGGACACACGGGTTTAATTTCACCTGGACAAAGACACCCTGAGAGGAGTGATCAACTCAGCTCTGTGTGATATTTAATCTGCCTGCTTTTTTTTTTTTTTTAATTCTCCTTCTTCTCCGAAAATTAAAAAGGCGACTTCTTGATTCAAAAATCTTGCCGTATTCACAGTAATAAGTGCCTGTATGTACATATATCGTTAATGTCGATAAAGAATGCGGTTTTGACCCGTTGCCTCCAGCAGTGACATTTCATTTGACTGAAGAGGGTTTAACAATGTGTCATTGAACACTAAGGGGCTGAGGGAATAATGTCTTTTGTGTTGTCGTTCTGTTTTGTTTCGTCTTCCTTTCTTTGTATCTAATCAGGATATTACCTGCAACTAAATATATACTAAGGACCCATTTCCCCCCCAAATTCATAGCGTGTCATTTGGAGAAAGTCTGCAGAGATAAAGCAAAGCCTATTACAAAGTCACGCGTGTACCTAAAAAAGTGTGACATTATTTGCTTGATTTGGAAGTTGCGTCTTTCTTTGTAAACGTTTTCAAAATATATCATATTAATTAAGCAATCTAGATATGAACGTTACCTATCATATTTCCTTAATGGCTTTAAATAAATTGAATAAGATTCATCTGAGCGATTCTGTGTCATTTTTCGTTTAATTACTGATAATGATTTGCCCTAATTCAAGATTTGTGCTACTGTTTGACCAAATGGAGGCTTTAAAAACACATAATAAACGCTGCTTATTCGTGCACTATTCAGCTCCATTTCAAACATTCGACGCTTTAAAAAATGAAATAAAAACAGTGTTAACAACCATGTTTAAAATGCATAAACACAGGGTGGCTCAGTGGGCCACAGAGGTTCGCCATATAACTAAATAAAATGAAATTTCATATCTCAGCCACCAATATAAAGAAAATTTAGCCTGTACTTTAAGAAAAGCGTCATGTATTTATATTTTCCCAGTACCGTTCAACTTGCATGACACCACCTACAAATTCTCTAATATATTTACAAAATTAAGATGTTTGTCAGGATAAAAAGATGTGTACAACATTCCGTAAATAAAAATAATAGGTAGAGCGAGTTTTGATGGTTTTACCTTCCACCACATCCCTGTTTGTGCCGCTGTCACTGTGTCTATCAAGTATCAGATCTGTCGTGCATTGCTCCACACGCGCTCCTCCGTCTTTCTTTTTTTTGTTAAAAAGCCAACCTTGTGTTATTATTTCCCCAAGAAGACGGATAGAAAAGGTCTTACCTGGGGCTGTGCTGTGTTTGAGATCCCTGTGCAGCGTGCAAGCTGAGCAGCTCCGGACTGTGCGCAGCGTGCAGAGACAGAGGAGACGCTGCCGGTAGATGGGGGCTGTTCCTCGTTTCTGAGCTTACACTTCTAGTTCGAGCGTCAATTAAAACACAAGACATTTAAATATTCCTCTCCCGTATGCAGGCAGCCCTCAACACAGCGCGTACACACAACGCATTGAAAATGGGAAGCCATGAGCCAATGGCCTACTCAGCGTGTAGGATATATAAACTATCTGGAGGCGCTGATCGCCAAATGGCCAACAACTACCATTATATACAACAAGAAAATATGAATTACAACTATAAAATATGAATTAAGATCCTGAAGATTTATTTAACCCCTAAAGACGAGTAAACCGCCTTTTGCAAACAGTTTTAGGTTCAAGCACTTAAAGCTCTTAAAAATTAGAATAAATCAGTTATCGCACACACGAGTTCATACTGTATTAGAGTCAAATCGAGTGCGGTAACAGCTTTAATTTCACTGCTGTGAGAGCAGAGGTTTGTGTGAATAAATAATTAGATAGGTTTATAGTCAAACTACATCAGTCAATTTGACAAACATATGGAGCACAACAACACAAAGCCTGCTATCATATTGATACCAAAACGAAATCATTCTGGGGGAAATAATGTTAAATAATTTCAGAATTTTATTTATATTTGAATCAATCGGATTTAATAATATAAACCAAGCAGTTGTGTGCAAATTGTTAGGACCACAGGTTTTTCTTCCAATTTGAACGTCATTAAAAAAGTACAGACGTTTTCATTTTTCTAAGGCTATATACAAGAATAATTCAAATTGTTAAACTTCTGCTTTATTTTCCTATTTTTTTCACTGGTTATGTTGACAGAATCCTCCAAAAATAGCAATTTTATTAAAATAAATGTCATTCTTGGGTTAATTTCCCCTGAACTGTAATGTATGTCTCCTTCTGTTTCACCTGGAGAAAAGAGCTGACGAATTTCATATCAATTCAATGCAGTATTGAGTGTGTTTAGCCAGGAACCATTCCACACACATTTGGCCTCATGTTGCAACATCTAATGAATAAAGAAACTGTGTTGATGAAAGAGGTACCAGTTTAATAATGTCAAGTGTTTTTAAAAGTAAATATTAATATTGTTTATGCTTTGAAGAAGGTTTGATTGTGCCTGGCCTCTAATTAGACTATATTTTATCAAATTAAAACAAACATTCATACCTTAATATATAATGTTCCCTTTTCATTGTAGTGGTGTAATTTCATTGTGCATTATTGGATTATTATTCACCTGGCAGGCTAAACAATATGACAAGGCATTAAATAATAATAACAGTGATAACAGAATATAAAACGCTTGTGCCCTCACTTGAATTTTTATATTTATTCTTAACATGGCAAAGAGAGGTCATCCAAGAGACAGGATGTCCTAAACCTACTCACACTGGCCACTTGGAGAACAACACACTGAGGTACAGATGGATTGATTTCAATTGACAACAAGGGAATAGGATATTGTGTGAGTGAGCACATGGGGATGAGAGCAAAGGGTGACAATTAATTACACCTCTGTACTGCTTGCATAAATGATAATGTGCCATACTGCTAACAGTCATTTTGCTTTGCAATGTATCTCATCAATAATGCAACGGCACTGAGATCCATTTCACTGTGTACCACAACGCATACCGTGCACACAGCACTCTCCGTGCATGATACCCAGACAGGCTCTGCAGCATGCCTGGTTCAACAGTGAAACTAAAGCATCAACCCAGGATGCCTGCCTCCCTGCCTGCCTCCCAGGCTGCATGGCTCCTAGGGCATGGCGGTTAGATTACCACACATCCAGGGTTCATCTGGAGTTATCATTTCTGGGTCACCTCAAGTGACACTCGGTCTCGCAGAGGGAGCTCTCAGTCACTCCCAAAGCGTGGCCAGAAAAGGAGCGGAGGAGAGGTGGAGGCAAGGAGGTAAGGAGGCAAGGAGTTGAAGAGAGGCAAAGAAGGAGGAGAGGAAGGAGGAGGCGGGAAGGCTCTCCCAGGATCCACTGTGGTGTAGGGAACCACAGGCTAAACACTGACAGAATGAAGGAGAGGAGTGCAGAGGGAGGGGAGAGGAGAGGTGAGGGGGGGTGGGCAGAGGGAGGAGTGAAGCACTGTAAGGCTGTATCCCAGTCACATGTATCCCAGTCACATGAGCCACGGTGGGTGGGTGAGAGGATGGTGAGACATCCTGGAAATATTTACAAACACACAGTAGACATGGCTTCATAATTATTGGAAATATCAAAATATAAAAGCATGGGTGAAATATAACCAAAGCTCCATTTTTTGTAGCTGATGCTTAGAATTAAAATGTCTAGCAGTGATTTAGAAAAATAATGATGAACAAGAATAAGCCTATAAATAGATTTTTGAGGCCTCAATCCCCATACATCCTGTTTTTATTTTCCCTCTCCAGGTCTTTCTCCCTCACTTATTCCCCTCTCCTTCTCCAACTCCCCTCTTCTTCCACTTTCTCTTTTCTGTCTCATCCACCACCACTCCCCCACCCCCTACTACCTCTCACCATCACCACCCCCAACCCATCCCTACCTCCCCCAACCCCTCCTTCGATCTCCTCCCTGCTCTGCTCTGCTGGAGCTCAAATCACAACCCCAGTCCCTGGCAGATGGAGGATAGGAGAGAGAAGCTCATAACTAGCCAGCCTGAGCCTCTGCTCTCTGCACACCAACTGCTGCCTGCCTCCCCTCCCTGCCTCCAGAACTGCTCCAACAGCACACCAGCACACCATCACCTCCACCCCCCCAACCGCCACCATCTCCTCTGGGGACAGAGTATCCTCCTGGGGAATAGTGGGCATATTAGTCCATATCTGGCCACACTAGAAAGGACATGGAAACATAATAGATGGATGTTCTTTATCGCTATATAACCTTAGGCAAAGCGGCTTTTCGCAGAAGAAACACTGGTTTAGGTGTTACTTGTATGTGGTGTTATACTGTCAAACTCTTTCTTCCTACTTGAACTATTTGCTGAAGACATTGTCAGAAGGGAACATAATACATGTTAGACAGGTTAGACAGTGTAAAAGCAACATTACATCACTTATCTTTTAAGTGTAGACAAGAAATCACAGATATGACTAGGCCTACATAAACTAAAACCAGGAAGGAAATAAACAGGCCAAAGTGCTCCTTGGGCACTTAGGTGCCCGTGACTGCCCCTGACTCTCCTTTTATCTGGGCTCATCTGGCGGCCACGACTTGGCCTGGCATGAGCCTGACCACCAGTTGCGGTCTGAGGGAGAAACTGCTCCTCTGTGCTATTTGCAGCCCTGTCTGTCCAAAGGAATCTGGTGCGCTGACTGTCACTCAGTGGCCATGTGTGTTTTTTATCACTAATTCTACCACAGGGATCTGGTTGTCCATATGACCACTGTGGAGGCAGCTGCCCTGAGGCGAGCTGACATTGTCTGTGTAGAACGACCAGACGTTGATGTAGGGGCTGCTCAAATGCTGCTTGAATATCAAGACACACGCCGTGCACGTACTCAAATGTGCACGCACGGCCAATTGCTGAGACTGATGTTCCTTTCAGCCATCATACGGCTGACACTCAAGTTGTTTTTTTCCCCCCGCCAACCCTATGTCAGTTCCTGGCTGGTCTGGCCAACAGTGATGGAGACACTGTAACTGACTGTGGTTGGGGCCATTGGCCGCAGGGCTGCTGTGCCTGTTTGAGATTTTGAGATGGGGGTGGGGGCTGCTTGGCCTGTCAACTGGTTGTGACTGGAGCCTTTCTGGTCACAGTTCCAAACTGGACAGCTCTCTCTTTCTCTGCGGCTAGTGCCACCGTCCTGTAGAAAGGCACGCGGTATAAAGCTGCCACTCTGCTCCAGCACAGCATATGCTCCAGCTGAAGGTCAGAGATGTTCAGTCCAAAATGCCTGAAATAAACACCTCGCGTGTCTGGTTGGCTGTAACTCGGAAGCACATCTGCACTGAGGGAATACAACGCTGTGTGTGTGTGTGTGTGTGTGTGTGTTTATATTGAGAAATAAAAACTTTTCAAATTTCTTCATTTTTCATCATTCTGCTGGTAGCCGACATTGCATAATACAGCCAAATTCAACTAAATGAATTAATTCATGAATAAGGTCGATCGAGGCATTTTGTGAGTATAGTCATAATGGCATTAATGTTATAAACTTGTAAAATTAAATTAGCTATAGGTATCACAACCAATTAATCTAGCAGACAGAAAGAAAGCAAAAAGAAATAGGAAAAGCATGCAGGCTATGATTATTCCCTTAGTTAAACGCTCTCTCACTATGAAAGCACAATAGACAAGGTTTACTGTTTCTAAACATACTTTAATATGATGAGTGACCAGTCTGGTGGTAGAAGGTGGGGTCTATTTTCAAGTAAATTTCTCCAAAAATCTGTTGAAGGGATTTCTGTGCTGTTTGTGTCTCAGTCACCAACTGCTAGGCTAGAACATGATGAAAAAAAAAAAAACATTTCAAACTGTGCCATCGCTGGATTGGGAAGACGTGGAGGGATGATGCAGACATGAAAGTTGGCCTATTTCATGGTCAGGCTGCGGGACCGCCGAGGCCCTGAATGGCAATGCATCTACTTTAATGTGACAGACAAGTCCCTAGGCAAAACTCGCAGAGCAGCGGCAGGCAAGCGGGCCCAGGTACTTGATGAGTATGACACCTTCACCGTCCCGCTGTAGAAATGTTGCTGCCGCACGCTCCGCTGCCTCGGTTTAGAATAACACCAAATAAATTCGCCTCTCATCCCGCCTGACGACGCATCCCCAAGAACCTGTCCTCCCCAGCACTGTTGGGATCATGAATCTCCTTGTAGCCGCTCACAGGGCTTTGCTCCGATCACTAAGCACTTGCCTTTGGGACCCACCTGCCGAGGAAAATTGTGGTCGCGCCAGTAGGCGGTTGCAACAGAATTCCGCGGCAGACAGATCCTCTCATCCCGACGCTGTTTGCCCAATCAGGCTGAGACAGGCGAGTGTGTGTGGCAGGTTCAGAGCCAGCGCCTGAAGGCATCGCGCTGCCTACTCACATGCACTCACAAATCACAAATCAAGTGGCACATCTTTCCTCAACATCTCTTGCACGCACAGGTAGTGCTGTATGAGCGCTTGACCTTACCTTGTACTATCACTGTGGGCTACAAAGTGCGGCGTTTAGTGCAACCTTTATTCTATATTGGCCTATTAGGAGCCACAGGGTGTTCAGATGGAGAAAGCCTGCCAGTGCATGTGTGCGTTTAAACATGCTAGTGAACATGAGCTGATCTATTGCAGTGCTGGGATAAGAGGGCCCAGGAGTTCATTAGGCTGCAGCTCAGGAGAGCAGCCGCAGGGAGCTGCGCTGTAGCCAAGTGTTGCCAGGAGGCTGAGCTGCGAGTCCGGTGGGGACGGCTGCTGTTGATGTCCATGGCATGTTTGTTAACAGCCTGATTCCATCAAGTGGTGTAAAAGCAGCACAGCCATGTGTAAGGGCTGACCCTTGGCCTCTGCCTATTTTTAACAACACTGTGTTTCAGTCAAAGGTAGACAGTTCAGTTGAGCACTTGTGGAGTGTAAATGATGCTAATATTCATGCAGTTGTACATTTGGGAGAAAAAAATAACAAGAGCTGCAAAGCAAAAGAGCACCAGACTCCATCTGACTATCTACAGTTAGTTTTGCTTATATGCCCTTTATCTTGAGGGCGAACATCTAAAATGCTCTTTCAGTTTTCATCTCCATACTCCCACAACCCTTGTAAATGCATCAGAGGAGTGGAATACCACAAAATATTAAATACTTTTAAAGAGAAATGCAAAATGAAGCTCAAGGCATTTCATTGGACATTTGAGAAAAATATAAGAAAAATAAAGCAAAGCCAAAATGTGATAAAAGACTATTTACATGAGGTTCTAGTGAACAAATAATTTCTCCTACTTCCCTGTATTGTGAGAATGAAAATAATCCGGAGAATAGTTGTGATTCATAGGAGGCAGGTCTTGCACAGATAGAACCCAAATTTCATCATTTAGTACACTGCTAAAAAATGACTCAAGTAGTCCAAATAATGACAGGCAGAAGACAAGCAACCTGATGGGTTCCATTCTAAACAGGCATTTTACCTCGGTCATGTTAGGCCTATACATAAAACAGAGAATTAAATTGTTTCTTCAGTGCAGGGTCCTTCACGTTGACTTGGCCATATGGACACTAGGGGAGAAAATGAAATAATTAAATGGTGCTAAATGGCTACATGTGGAGCAGAACTTCAGTCACACAGAGAACAAGACATGGACATGTGTGCAGAGCAAAGCACACCAGAGGAGCAAAGCTTAAACAAAGGAGAACAGGATGAGGCAGGATCAAATCAGGACTGAACCACACAAGCAAGAGAGGACAGAACAGACGAAGACAGAATGGGATGGGACTGGGCACGGCACAACAAGACGAGACTGGATGGGATGGGATGGTATAGGACAGGGAGGGATGGGGCAGGATGTGGACTAGACAGACCAGAACAAACCAGGACACAACAGAAGTGAAGTGAGCAGAACGGCGGCCCTGTTTCCCAAAGTATCTTGAGGCTAATGTGATCATGAAACCCATCCTGCCACTATATCTACGTCCATTTCCGGGGTGTTTTCAAAAATGGTTGTATTAAGACACCTGTAGAATTAACTGAGAACTATGTGTTTCATTTAAAACCAAGTTAAGTTAATATCATAACCAGTAAACTTTAAACCAGTAATTCTCTCTGTGAATAAATGTGGTGTGTTCAACATAGGGATGCTTATAAAACAGGCCTAACCTACCTGAAACACTAAACAAATGAATATTTTAGTCCTTAGGTTCAATCGGTATCTAAAAAAGTAAAACCACAGGAGCAAAAAATATTTAGCTTTCAAGGAATGAAATGTTGATTTTCACCATACACCATGCAGACCACGTTGTGAAGCCACGATTTTGGCCATTATCTAGCCCAAAGGCCTTTTTGTTTGTTCTACTTACGTTGCTATATTATTATTAAATAGACAATTTTGTTAATGTTTTCTGTCACGCCCCCTTCATACGCCAGAAAACATTCATGCCCCTCCACCGCTGCAAAAGCGGATTTAATTTTTATTAATCATTCATTTATTCATTTTATTAATCAACAACAAAGGCGCATCAGAGCACTTTTGTTTGTTTATGTCACCACATGAATCATATTCATGCAACTTTCGGTCCACTCAATATTCACGAAACCCCTAAGTGGCTCTACGCCAAGTTTGAGAACCACTCTAATACAGGAAGGTTCATCTGACAACAGAATGACAACATCTGCATAAACAGGTGACATTGCTCTCATTCAAAAACTTTAAGAATCATCACTTTAAGAGATTTGAAACTACTTCTTAATTTGTGCTTATGGACAACATCTACTTTCAGCACAGGCAAATCAACAAAAGTACAATACGTTTCTTTCTTACACTTACCTCCACCAAGTAACATGTATCATATGGAAGCTCTGAGTGTTGACTGAACATTAAGGCACTAACATGATCCTTATACTAACCTGATTAGCATTGTTTAGAAAAAAGAAAAATATACAGTGAAATTAGCCCTGTTACTTAATTAATTTAATTATATCACCCCTTTCAGCACCATGGACAGCTGATGTTAAGACACACTTTAGAGCCATGTACATAAAGTTTTTTTCTATGTGGTGTTTCAGGTGCACAAAATTTAGAACATTTGTCAAAACGCAGGGGAAACAGGGTCCAGAACAACTCTAACCTAACCCTAAGAATTCAAGAGGATGGGACAGGACAAAAAAGCTGAAGTCAATAAAGAGAAAAAACATGCACAAAAGAAAACAAATTAAGTGATGTTGAGAAACACACAGCCTGGTAAAACAGAAAACAAATAGCTCACATGTCTGCACGCACAGCCACAGCATTTCCCTCTCTGAAGGTGGGCATACTCTGTGAACACCTTGTACCCACTGGAAGGGTCGACATACATCTGCTTCTTTGCCTGAACATAATGGAGATATTATTATTTAATTAGCATGGCACACAAACGCGTATGCTCGTGTGTGACCCCCGCATACATAACCATATACAGTACTTATACACACCCAAACACAAAGGAAATGTAAGAATAATACTGAATATGAACATATAGATAGAAACAGATTGCTTTGGGTCAAGGAGGAGAGGGACTGGATGACCTCTATGCATAGAAACAGATGTACGACAGTCTAACTGTTGTAATGTTACAAATTAATTAGTGCTGTCCTTTTGTGTGTAATTCAGTAGGTGAGACTCTGTGATGATTAATCAACTGGTGGCATTGTAATATGTTTAATGTTCATCCCATATTTGTAGGATGCTTAAACAGATTTTAGAAACAATCATTCTTTTATTTTCGCCGATCATTCATCTCGTATAGACAAACACCTACTGTACACGAAAAACACTGAACTCCTCTGTCATCCCTTAGGAAGTTAGGAAATGTCATCTCTCAGTCTGTTTCAAACTGAGAGCCCACTAGTTGGTGAGCTTTGACAGGCCACAAAGAGAAAAAGGCCCCAGGCCTTTTGGTGACACGGCCTGTCATTTCACATGGCATTGCAGGGGCACATAGTGAAGCTGGCATAGCTGGGCCCCCTCTGTATTGTGCTTTTCCCACCCAGGCCCTACCACTCTCCCCAGGTCGCGGCCAACTTGCCTCAATTTCATCCACACTCAGAAGCACAATATTTACAACAGAGAAGCCTAAAGGCATGGAGATGACACCTATTCACAACTGCCATCACCACAGAGCTCACTGGCTTTGTTTGATGGAGGAGGAGGTAAGATTTGGTGAATATGATCTGACACAAACAACAGTTGTCATTACTTACATGACATGTTATGTGTATAAAGCACTGGGTAGGTAAGTAAAATTGTAACAAAAAAGTTTTGTTTAAAAACTGGATCTTCTTAAAATTGTTTACAAGTTTTTGCATCACACATGTCTAATCTACCCACAATCTCTGTGTTAAATGATTCAGTAATTAAAATTGCAGAAAATGTCACTCTGCCAAGGACCCATGGGGAGGCCTGCCCTGGGGACAGGTGGGCTCTGGAGATGCACCACAGCTGGCATATCATCATCGACTTAAAGCTTAATAAACAATGGTCTTATTGTTCCGGAATTATTTGTACTCATGGTATCTGGTCTCTTGAGGAATTAACATTGACGTCAGGTTTGTCTTTTCATGGAGTATTTCACTTACTCGAAATGTGTATGTAAATATGGTGGTCTAAAAAACACTTACTTACCTCAATGTAGTCATGTCTGATGATTATTCTGTTATGTATTAAACCCTGCATTTACATGAAACACCGGCAAATATGGAAGAAAAATACTGAACATTGGTATTAGCTCCAAAAATCGTCACAACTAGAGCCGCAATGATTAATCGGATAATCGATCGTTGTCGACTATTAAATTAATCGCCAACTATCTGGATAATCTATTAATCGTTTGAGTAATTTTTTAAGAAAAGTGATTTGATTACAGCTTCTTAAATGCAAGTATTTTCTGGTTTCTTACTCCTCTATGACAGTAAAACAGAATATCTTTGGGTTGTGGACAAAACAAGACATTTCAGGACGTCCTCTTGGCTTATGGGAAACACTGATCTACATTCTTAACCATTTTCTGACTTTTTATAGACCAAACAACTAATCAATTAATCAAGAAAATAATCGACAGATTAATCGACAATGAAAATAATTGTTAGTTGCAGCCCTAATTACAAGTGACCTAGTACATGTTTAATTTGTTTTGGCAAATGGATTCACCTTGTGTAGCAAAGACGTGTATTATATTTTCATTGCAGCATTACAGTTTTTCTGTAATTGTATTTACAATGACAGAATACAGCAGTATTATTTTGTTCCTATGGTATATAATATAAACACCTTAAAACTAAATATATTAACTCATACCGTAGGAAGTGCAGGTTTGAGATACCATTTACTTTATACAGTACTTCTATATATAAATATATTTCAGAGAAAGTTTGATTTTGACTCAGACTCAATTATTTGACAGCTGTAGTTACTTTGCAGGCATAACATTGTTACAGATCTACCCAACAGTAAACTCAGCTCAACTTTACAAGAAAAACAAGCTCAACATAAACAGGACATGCTACAACATTAAAATGCAGCTTACTTTCCAGCATTAGAATAAACCTACAGTAGGCCTATATAATAATTAGCACTCTGAAAAGAAACAATGTCTCAGAAACTTAAAACTGTTTTGCAGATAAAAGCCTAGTGTACTTTTATGTAATCTTTTGATTGATATAGGCTACTTGTAGGTTTGGAGTAGGCTATTTATAAAGTGTGGTATTGCTACTTTAAATGAAATAATCTGAATACTATCTCCATCTCTACATTTGTGCAATTCAGTACAAAATTATAACCAACAAAAAAACGTGTTGGAGCCCTGTTTGTAATTTATCATGCGTAACTGCGATAATCAGATTGAACAACATGACATCATTGGATTTCAAGTCTTTGAAGTGATTCATCTTACCTCGCATGCCTCTCTGTGGGTTCTATAGATGTCCATCTCTTCCTCTGTGAACTTTCTTCCAGCCAGGTCTTTTTCACCCCCCATGCTGCTTGTCACCACGTCATTGAAGTCTGCTTCACTCCTGTCTGCATTGATCTGTAACTTGCTTCTGCTTCTCAGTCCTTTCGAGATTTCTTCTGAGAGGTTTGGTATCGACATTGTTACAAGTCGTTTATTAAACTGGACATGTAGAAGAATCAATCTGCTGACAAATGCTTTACCCGGGCAATTCTGATGAAACATGCTCCTGTAAAACTACTGTCTGGTTTAGAAACGAAGTTGGGACTACTTTGAAATCGCTTCTTGCCTTGACCGTGTGTGCAAAAAGATAGAAGATACCGGGGGGAAAGGCCATCTCAAACCAGTAAATACAGTGACATCTGTTGTGCTTATCAAAGATTGTCTATGTTACATATTTACTTTTAGCCTCCTCCTCTCAGTTTTGCCTGAACAGAAAGTGTTGTACTTCCTTATTTGCCTCGTCACATTGGTAACATGTGACCAACTCCTAACACTGATCCACTGTCGCACACAGCGCCCCTGCTGTTTCACAGCGGCTACCAAGGAGTCCCTGGAGATAAAAGGATACACTTTATTGAGGGACACATGGTAAAGAAAAATCACAAACCACATAAAATTAAGGAGAATTATAATTAAATGATATCATTATTATAATTAGATTTTTATCACTAAATTATCACACTTGAAGTAATGGATTGATATACTGATTGAGTGATGTAATAAGGTATGAGCACCATAGACTGTAAATAAAAAGGTGAGCACCAGTTACTAATAGAGACAAGAGTCCATACCTTTAAGCATTCATGGGTGCATTATTTATTTCTGAGAATAAATATTGCACCAGTTTGATACTAAGGATCACCCACACTGAGAAAAACATATCTCACTTACTCCCAGTAGTACAGTCATCCAGCCATGCAGATAGTGTTGGTTTTGTTTGTTCTAACCAAATATACATGCGTGACAAATTAAAAGGAAAAACAACATAAAGTATCTAACTCTATTGGTGGGATGAACTTCATTTCTCCACAAGATATACCCTCATTGATATATAGGCCTACAACCTTTATTTAATCAGGAAATCTAATTGAAATCAACAAGCTCTCTTTTGCCAGGGAGACCTGAGTACAGCAGATAGAAAGAGAAATAAATATAGCCAGACATAACAAAAGGACATAGCATCAATAAATGGATTGTCTTTATCGGTTTACTTTATGTATTTTCTGTACTGTTCTTTTCTACTGTACCTCAATGTGCATCTCTGATCAAATGAATTTCCTCTTTTGGATAATGAAGTTCAGTTTGATTTGATTAGAGTATTTATGTAACATGCTATCTTAACGTAATTGTATAATTGTATTACAATGAGCGGGTAAACCAACTGTTCTCCATGGCTGCAATGACACTGCAGTGTAAACAAAGAGGAGTAATATTAAAGTAATATAGTGACTTGGACAAAAACACTGCAAGGTTGATGAGTGGACATTAATGAGTCCTTTCAAGGTTATCCACCGCTGTAAGCCACCTCTGATGATGTGTCTACTACAGAATTCTGGGTAATGAAACCTGACAAGTGTCTTTTGACTGACATTGTGGGGTCAATTTACCCACAGACAAATTACACATCACTAGTAAAAATATATGCATGCTTACTATGAGAAACAGTGTGCACACAAGCAGTATGTATTTACTGTATGTTATTAAGTTTAGTAATATGATAATGCACATGTAGATTTACATTGCGATAGACCCGGGGAAGCAATGCAAGATTTTGTATTAACTATACTGATGGCTTCAGCAAGATAAATCATGTGCACCGCACCTCAGCTCGGTCAAATGTTTGAAGCCATTCTGAAATGTATTTTCAGGGCCTCAGAAGGACAATGACACACGGTATTGTTCTTTTTTCAGTGTTAGGTTCTCTTAAATGAATGTAATCTGGGACTGTTTACTGTTTACAGTTGTCTGAAATGTGAAACCTCACTGGTTCCCAGCACCCAAGACTCATGAGAGCTTTATGTATGCTTCTTCTTGTGTGTTTGTGTGTTGTATTGTTTTGTTTTTTTTTATGTTAAGGCAGCAGCCCTGCCATTATCATTTCATACGAATGCCTGAAACAGCATGCCCCAGTCTGCTGCCACTTAATTACCTTCCAGTCAGCCTGAAGAAATCTGGCTCTGATCCAGGCAGACTCTCTGGAGAGGAGAGAGAAGTACTTCTAAGCCATTGGTTTCAATTTACCATGGGACAAATATTGCTTAAACATGCAAACAATAAAAGGAAAGTCCACCCTAAAATAGAATTTATGTTGCACTGAATTTCATTGTTTTTGGCCAGTAAAGTCAACATCAATAATAAGATAAATATTTCACCTAAAAGGGAAATCAGGTGTCACTTTAGGGAGCTGTTCCACCAACAATGCAGTTATTACAGACTCCGTGGACTCATA
>NC_060154.1:10006417-10051654 GCF_021292245.1 Micropterus dolomieu
GTTCTTTTCTACTGTACCTCAATGTGCATCTCTGATCAAATGAATTTCCTCTTTTGGATAATGAAGTTCAGTTTGATTTGATTAGAGTATTTATGTAACATGCTATCTTAACGTAATTGTATAATTGTATTACAATGAGCGGGTAAACCAACTGTTCTCCATGGCTGCAATGACACTGCAGTGTAAACAAAGAGGAGTAATATTAAAGTAATATAGTGACTTGGACAAAAACACTGCAAGGTTGATGAGTGGACATTAATGAGTCCTTTCAAGGTTATCCACCGCTGTAAGCCACCTCTGATGATGTGTCTACTACAGAATTCTGGGTAATGAAACCTGACAAGTGTCTTTTGACTGACATTGTGGGGTCAATTTACCCACAGACAAATTACACATCACTAGTAAAAATATATGCATGCTTACTATGAGAAACAGTGTGCACACAAGCAGTATGTATTTACTGTATGTTATTAAGTTTAGTAATATGATAATGCACATGTAGATTTACATTGCGATAGACCCGGGGAAGCAATGCAAGATTTTGTATTAACTATACTGATGGCTTCAGCAAGATAAATCATGTGCACCGCACCTCAGCTCGGTCAAATGTTTGAAGCCATTCTGAAATGTATTTTCAGGGCCTCAGAAGGACAATGACACACGGTATTGTTCTTTTTTCAGTGTTAGGTTCTCTTAAATGAATGTAATCTGGGACTGTTTACTGTTTACAGTTGTCTGAAATGTGAAACCTCACTGGTTCCCAGCACCCAAGACTCATGAGAGCTTTATGTATGCTTCTTCTTGTGTGTTTGTGTGTTGTATTGTTTTGTTTTTTTTTATGTTAAGGCAGCAGCCCTGCCATTATCATTTCATACGAATGCCTGAAACAGCATGCCCCAGTCTGCTGCCACTTAATTACCTTCCAGTCAGCCTGAAGAAATCTGGCTCTGATCCAGGCAGACTCTCTGGAGAGGAGAGAGAAGTACTTCTAAGCCATTGGTTTCAATTTACCATGGGACAAATATTGCTTAAACATGCAAACAATAAAAGGAAAGTCCACCCTAAAATAGAATTTATGTTGCACTGAATTTCATTGTTTTTGGCCAGTAAAGTCAACATCAATAATAAGATAAATATTTCACCTAAAAGGGAAATCAGGTGTCACTTTAGGGAGCTGTTCCACCAACAATGCAGTTATTACAGACTCCGTGGACTCATATAATATATGGCTGACATATTACACGTAAATACGTTTGAACTTGATGATTTAAAGCTGTACTTCAGGACATGTAGCCATGAAACCAGGTATTGTCTTATTTAAATTCCCAACTGAAATCACTGACGTACACAAATTACAGAAATCATTTTATTTTAGGGTGGATTTTCCCTTTAAGAGGCTAGTGACTCAGACTCACTATATGTTTATTGTAAAGTCCTAAAGCAGATTCTAATGGTCACATACAGTGGGCTTAATCTATATGTGGTTTGAGTGTATGACAGACAGTTTGTCATAATCTAAAAGCTTATGTTGCTGAGTTATGTATTGCAATTTCAGCATTTATTTAATGCACGGACTGCTGTGGTAACTGTAAGTACCAGCTACACATGACACACTATAATCATGCAGGGTAAAGTCAAGTAATCATAGCAGTCTTCACCAGTCTTCTACTGTCAACCACAGTCTGATCTGTTGGTCACTGAGCAGCTACACTCAGTTGGGAATTAAGGGCCTTGCTCAAAGGCAATTCAGTGGTGGTAATCAGTGAGGGGGCGAGTGCTACTTTTTCACTTCCCCCACACAGTACAAGCTGACAATCTTCTAATCATGAGCTACTTTCTCAAACTTTAGGCCACCAGTGCACCAGTTGGAGATGTAGTAGTGCCTTTCCTAAGAGCAACTTAATGCTGGTTAACAAATATGAGAGCATTTATGTCAATATTTTCATCATCTCTGTTATGGCAAAAATGTATTTGCTGTTGGGCTCCTATGGACCCCCAAACCCAAATACTGACATGTATGCATTGTGCATGTAATAATGTCACCTCCAAGTGCACACAGCAAACAACACATGGCAGCTTCACTATTTGCTGAGAGACCCAGAGGACCTCTGTGCTAAAATAATACTACAAGGTTGTCTGTGTGTCAGTTTGTGGTCATTAGATTAAACATATCTGTATTTGGTGTGCTGCCAACTTTACACTCCAAAATACAATATTAAAAAGATTAAGGTATTACACTTATATTTTAACACAGAGGCCCTATTTTATTCTTATTTTATATATTGATATTGAATATTTGTATATGTTCTGTATGTGTAACATGAACAGGGCTACAACTTTAATTTCATTGTGCAACCCTGTGAGGTAGAATGATAAATACCTGTACTTTAAACCTTGTATTAACAATGGATCAAATAACTTTGTTTCATGTGAGAACTATCAGCCAACTTTTATGGCCTGAAATTTTACTGTTTTATTTCACTCTCACTGCTGTCATCAGCTTTGTTCCCAGATGCAGCAGGCAGATGATAAACACTACCTGCCCCGCACCAACAGCAGACAGACAAAATGAGTGACTACCTGGCACATTTAGCAGATAAAGAGCCAGATATTTCCCCTAGGAGATGATGGGCACCATCATAGAGATACAAAAAGATAGTAAATATTGAGTTTACATTTGTCAGGTTGCCAGAAACATGACTCCAAACAAATGTTAATGTTGCTCGCTATCTTCTGGCTATATAAAAAGGCAACTATTTGCTATGACGTTCACCATAACAACTTCATACGGTTATGATATGTTTTGTTATGATGTGTTCAGCCCCCAAGCAGCCAACAAATCTATTAAACCACTTCTCATTTTGGAAGCCCTTACAAGGACCCCTGGTGGTCCCAGGACCCCACTTTGGGAGCCACTGCTGAAGGCTACCGCTGCCACAATTATTGAACTAATAACGCAGTCTCATAAGGAAACACGTTTTATTTTATTAGAAGTATGAATCACACGGCTCAGGTCTGCTATGTGTGCCATGCTTGTTAATCCAAAGTGTAAGAAAGATGCTCGCAGGCAGAAGCAGCAAGCAAGGTGCTCATCTGACGCGCTGACGTCATCAAATCATTGACAGCACTTCCGGGACTGGTGTTTGTTGCGGGAAATAAACGCCGTGGTGCTGAACTGGGGGCTTCAGGCATTAACGGTAGAAGGACCGGGCACAAACTACTACACTACCCCACCTCCAGGCATGTGGTCACGGCAGTTTTCGACGGGTGTAAGATAAGGAGGCAGAAGAAGTGGCGAGTTGAGAGTGAGGAAGGACGAGGTGGAAATATCCTCAGACAGCCAGCAGAGCAAAGCAGAGCCGCCCCGACAGCACGGAGTTGTCGCGATGTTGTAACCAAACCATGGACAGCAGAATAAAGTAAGACCTCTTGAGTTTTGTGTTTTCGTCCCCACCTCTGTCGCTATTTGATATAGAACTGTCGACCTGACGGCTAACGTGCGGTGCATGCACGTAACCGTAACTTAACGTTATCTAGTTGGAGCTGAACGTGAGATACGAAGGAAGATTTGGCGTAATTTGAGTCATCTCTCTCCGGCAGTGGATTTAACAGCCAGGCCAGCTGGCTCGACAGCATTTGGGTCAGTCTGTCGCTCTGTCTGTACTAGTTGACCATCAATTAGCAGCTCCGCTAGCCAAGCACACAGCTTTAAATAGGTTACATGTGGACACGACGCCGAGCGACCCGGGTCCTGTGACCTAAGTTTGTCCTGATATGTTGTCAGAGATAAGAAACTTCTCATTTTTAACTCATTTGCAGCCTGAAGCACTATCAACTTTAGCTAACCTGCTGTTATTGACACTGTTGGCTATTGACATTGTGACTCATGTAAAGTTGGACAGGTCCACTGTATTATTACGAATATTATCCTAAGGTGCATGTAATGGAATTCAACACACTTGGTATGTATGCTACGGCAGGATACCCACACACTTGTTGCCCATGACTGTGTGTAATAACACCTGCCCCTTGTTTCCCCTAAGTAAACAGTGTTTTGTTCTTTACAGGGAGAATCCAGAAAGAACATTTGATCTGGTTGTACAGGTGGCATGTCCAACATCTGAAAATGAAGGTAGGTCATTTTAAAATGGCATGCATAATTAATAGAGCAGGAGTTTAAATGACTAGTTGATTAATTGGTTATTTCAACAACAGTTAGGATAACTTATAAATGATCAACGTAATTTTTTCCACCTTTTGTATAATTGCAAATTAAATATTTTTGGTTTTGGCCAGTTCAGACAAAACAAGGTATTTGAAAATGTCAACTTGGGTAATTTTGATACATTCATTTATCAAGCAAGAATGCCAAATATTCTTTGTTATATTATATTTTCTGTTTTTTTTTAATATCTCTGTAAATTTAATATCTGTGGCTTTTTTCTGTTGAACTTGTAAAACTTGATATGTGAAGATGTCACCTTGTGCGCTGGGGAATGTTGATGGACATTTTTCTTAAATTTCTTACATGTTATAGACCAAACAATTAATCGATTAACAAAAACAAAAAAAACCAACAGGGTGATTGACAATGAAAATAATTGTTAGTCGTAGTCCTAATATCCATCTTGATGAAATTGTGTGTTTGCCAGTCGTAGCTTTTTGTATGCCATGTGTTTGTAAAAATTATTGTAGTGTAATTACAGTAATGGTATGTCATGTACCGCTGGTAGCAGTGTTTTCCAAATGCATCAAGTCAGACAGCGAGCCTCACAGACACTGCACTACACTGCATGACTAAGTTCAGTCTTGCACAATGAGAGCAATCATTATTTCTTTGGTGTTCTTATGTGTGCTCCAGAGTGTGCTCTGTTAAGATCTGTTAAGGGCTAGAGAAGGTCAACACTGAGTTCAGCTGTAAAATTGTCAGAGATGTTAGCTGCTTCAAGATGTTTATAAGTCTTATGCGTTCTCTATTTATTTGACTGATTTTTCCGGTCTGCGACATTTTATTATGAAGTCTGACCATTAGTCAGCCATTGTAGGCATTTCTCTTGTAACCATGACCCCGCAAGGATTGTTTTAGAAAGATCATGCTTGGGTCAGCAAGCTGCATTAACTGTTCTGCTGTTTGCAGTGGTCAAACATTCCTGCAGTGGTGGCCAGGACAAAAAGTGTTCAGACTAGCCCGGGAAATAAATGGGTCCAATGAAGAACAACACCATATTCTACCTTTTATGAATTTGGGAAATAAAGTAACCTATATTTCACATCAATATCCAGTGTCGCCCATAAGTCAAATATGTAAAAACATTTTCACAACACATTACACCTGCTGTCTTATTCTGCCTACTCAGTTTTGACATTAAAGAGGTGTTATGTGGACGGTTTACTTGTGCAGCTGCTGAGCTGACCAGAGTAGACTGAAAGTTGTCCTTGGATGTAGTTCTGATATTGAATTTTAAACCAAACTCATAAACCACCGGCCTGCGCTGTAATAGCTGACTTCCCCCATGTATGATCCAGGGTCAGACTCATATCCGGACTCCTGCTCCCTGGAGCACAGCTACAGAGCACGTTTGCACACCCCTCAGGTTAAATGGAACATACACACCAAAGTTCTGTCTCTGCCCTGTGCAGAGTCCTGATGGATAAAGAATGTCCCTGTTGTGGGTGTTGTTTTGATGTGGATGTATACTACTTCCCAGCAGGGGCTTGTGATTGTGGTGGATTGTTTTTTAAAGCAATGGTTTCAGATAACCATATAAGGAATGAACCACTTCTCTCTGAATCTGATCAATTTCCTTTTTCTTTGACATCTGATATGCTTCTTGAATGCTAAAACTGTGCAGAATGGATTGTTATCATCGTATTAGAATGGCTCGTGTGCGAATATTACATATTTAGACATGCATAGCAATGTATATGTATTTGTCTCAATTCTGTGGTGCTTACTTTTATTATGAGCTGAAAGGGTTAATACTATGAGTCATAACAGAACAGCTTTGGCCAGCTATGAAACCTCCACAGTCACTCACCATAAACTAGAGCTGTTTCTCCTACAGCCAAACATTAGGTGCTTGGCCAAAAAGCACCACTTCACATTCACACATTATCTTCCCACTATCTCACAGAGGCAAACAAACAACAGTGCAACCATGATAGACTATAATTAAATTGTCATAGCAACATGGTGTAGAATATTGGAGCATTTGGAGAAGTGGTAGAAGGCTTCAGCTTGCTCATGTTTCTCATATCTCCTCCTCACAGTTAAGGGAATCCAAGTTTAATTTTAGATTGATTTTGGCTGTGATTCAGTTGTTGTGTACTCCCTCTACCATCGATCCAGTTTGTAATACAGTTCCTTAAAGTGACTGAAAGGGTGTCCTCTTTGAGTGACTGGAAAGCTTGGTGTGTGCAGAGTTTTGCTAATGTTCTACTGCTGTTTTGCCGCCCTCACCACATCCTGGTCCTGCAGGTATGAAACTAGAGCCATGGTTGTATAGAGGGTAATTCCCTTTGCTTATAGTATTCATGATCAAACTGCAGAGAAACCTGTAATAAGATGAAAATAGCTTAGCCCTTTAGGTGGTCAGTAAACCTGTCCCTCAGCTTCCTGTGTTAAATGGGTTTCACATCTTCTGCAGTCAGCCCTGTTTGTGCAGACAACACCCACATGCTTGCAGACAGGCCCTTTAATAACCCTGTTTTTTATTTTAAAGAACGTTGTTTGATGTAACAATTTTATACATTATAAGTTGACTTATACTAAGCAGTAGGCCTGCAACTAACAACTATTTTGGTAGTCGACTAATCTGTTGATGATTGAAATGAATAATCTACTGATTCAAATTCTGAATCACACAATTGCTCGATGGCTCTTATTTAGCTATCAGCTTTTTTTTGTCTTTTAACTTTGTTTCAACAGGCTCACACTGGAACTCACAAGGAACACTGCTGTTAGCAAGATCTCATAAGATTCCTGATGATCTGTGATGTTCAGCCAACAGGGCCGTTCATCTACTCTGAATAACATGGACATTGTCATTGATATGACTTTTTTGCCCTAATATCAAGTGGTATTCACAGGCAGATCAAGTTTTTTGTTTTTACTCTGGTCAAGGAGAATACTATTTGTAATTAAGCCTGTCATTTAGAATAACTAACCAGTGTTCTGATTTTATTTTTTTTCTGTTTGAAAAAAGTCCCAGTTATAACTCAGTGGTGCAGGTAAGAACAGAAATTCCATCACCTTACAGATTTGATTATAATACAATAGTAATTGAGATTTCATGAGAGCATCAGCATTCCACAACAGAAGTGTTACTGGGGAGAAAAACGGCTACAATAGTGGCAGTGTTCATATCTGGATTTGGCCCCACACTTCTAACCGTGGATGTGTGGATAGATGACAGACACTGGCCCCTTTTCCTCATGCAGGTCCATGGAGACCTGGCCTCCCTGTTCAGCCCGAGCTCAGTTCCGCTTAGCTCTGTTGGCTCAGTGCTCTGTGGATGCTCAGGCTGCGAGTGAGTGTTGCCTGAGAGCGTGACTGGCATGCTAGCTACTAGCGGCCCTGGCTACATAAAGCCATATTGATGTGCTTCCAAGATGCTGCCAAAGCTAGCAGATGACGCTAACGCTGCCAAGGCAGTAGGTGGGGACAGATGCTACCTGTCCTCACCCGCTCCCTCTAGCCAGATTGTTCCCAGTAACAAAGCAATAAACTTAATAGATAAGCATATCAATTTTATAGCAACATTCGTGCTGCAATTAGGGGAACGATTTACTGTTCACCCAAAAAAACACAACCTCAGTGAGGGCAGCTTGGTTAGCACTGATGCCTCACAGGACTATGGTCTTGAAACCTGGCCCTGGTTCTTCTATGTGGTTTGCTTTGCATGCTCTTTCTGCATACCCCCCTCAGTTTAGACACACAGGTCAGCTTCACTAGGAGCTCTAAATTGCCTGAATTAATGTGAATGTTTTTCCATGCCTTTATAATAGACTGACATTCTTTACAATATGCATGACATATGCCAGCCTCTAGCCTTAGAAGATCAATGAAAGCAGTTGTTATCTTATTTCCATGTCATGTTTGTGCCTGTCAGTGGTATACCTTGAGCATGTGTCTTTTTTGTCTTAAATAAGTGACAGGTGAATTGTCTCTTTCAGTATCTCAAGAAAGCTTCTCACTAGTATTTAAAATACGCTGCCTGAGGTTTAACTGTTAAAATATAAGGATTTGGGACTTCTCCTTCAGATATAGTCTAGGTAAAGGAAAACCAGAAAGCAAAAGTATAGAGTAGACACATTTTGCCCTTTGATTCACGTGGCCTTATAACTTCACTTTGTCCAACTGTGAGAAGTTACTTTTGTTCTGTATCCTAAGAAAATTTTCACTGAGACCCGGAGGTCTCGCATGTCACCGACAATTCGCTAGTTAGTTATCAATCTGCTTCCTTCTCTGCTGTAGCTCCCTCAAGCAGCACTGTGATGTTCAATCTTTCCCCCATTGGCTTTCACCTCTTCCCATTTCAACCCTTTGTATTCGTAGAGCAAAACTCCCATGTAGTAGAACTTTTAGAAAAGGTTGAACGTTGACATTCTGCAAAATGTCAGAATTGCTCCTTGACCCAAGCTTTGTCGGTTGTGCGGTCTGATTGGATTCCGGCTGCGTGTTGAGTTCTCGGTGGGCTCACACTCAGACGGGAGGCCATTGGAGTACTAACAGATGCCATGGCAGCAAGGAGGGTGTTGATTGGTCATTAGAGAGGCCACACTCCACCACTCACACTCCTGAGAGGACCCCAGGGTCTCACACTTTTTTTTTTTTATCATACAGCCCTTCTGCCTTTCTCTTTTGTCTCACCCACATGACTTTGCTAAATTGGCTCTTTTACACAGAATCAGATATCACTCAATTCTATGTTGTCTTTTAGCTGTTTCTTCTTCTGAAGTGAATTGAGGAAGTCACTCAACTTCTGTGGTATGGTATGATAATGGCCACAGTGTGGGTGAACTTTGAAAAAATCCCCCCACACTCTACGTCCTCTGATTATAGGATCATCACTGACCCGCAGTCCAACTTCTAGCAGCATAACCTTTTTTTTTTTTTTCATCTGGGTGGTGGTTGATGGATATTTGGGTCTGTTTTTGTGCTAATGCCTTTTTCTTTTGTGAACACTCTTAATGACATGTCTTTTGTCCAAAGTGCCCTGCTAATGTTAATATTTATGTATGGATGATATTACATTCCTGAAGGAAATATGTGTCATAAAGAGCCAAAACTTGGACCTGTGTCATTGCCAATACATGTGGAATATCGTGGAATAGTTACACATACAAAAATCAAAACTAGACTGTTGTTTGATTTGGTTAGCTATATAAATTCAGTTTCAAAGGAGAATTCTCCCTTTAAATGCCATGGTTTTCATCAGTCTCATTACAGTTGTCCCTGTGTGCTACACAGTAATAAATAACATAAGACTTACTTATTGAGCTAGTTACCCAGATGACAAAGTTGGCCAGCTAGTGTTGCTGCTTTTCTCAGTGCTCTACACCCTTGCGCTTTTGTTCGTGTCTGGAGTCATTTGTAGCTCCCTACTCACAGTCACTCATCCATTCAGTAACCGTGTAGTGGCCTGCTGCTTACTGGGTTTAGTTCCAGCTCTTTTCTTATTTAAAGAGGAAGCAAGTGTTTTCCTCACACTTCACCCCATCCTGTTTTTTCATATTATATGGTGAAGCTCAAACTAAAAATATATAAAGGTTTCTATATTTTGGGTGTGTATGTCTTTGGCAATAATGAAAACCCTACAAATATTACAAAGCATTTTTATGATGCCCTCCACTTTGAATGCAGGAGAATTAAACATTACTTGCAAAAAGTCATGCAAATGAATGTGCAGTCTAACAATAATCTGGTTTTGTTGGTCTGGCAGCAGGGTTTGAAGGAGAGGGCTTTGTTTGTGTGGACACAGAGCTCACTGTTCCCTGTTCGTTCATTCTGTCCAGAAACCGCTACCTTTTTCACACGTTCCACATTTCACCCGTATCTCCTGTCTCTACCTGTGCATCCTCTCTCACCTTTTTCTTTGTGATCACGTGTTGTTTGCACAGTCGCAAATAGCCCTTTTCTGATTATCACTTGTTATGACAGGGACAGACTACAGGGAGAATGGAGAGGGGGAACAGGTCACTGGGACTTTTCAGGTGGTGCCATGTGACTTCACTACACTCATGTTTTGGGAAACACACACACACATGGATTCACCATAATCAGACAGCTGTGAGTGGACTTCTTTGTTGTTTCTTCAGAGCACAGACAATTATTGGCCAAAGCATGAAGAACTCAAGCAAAAGTAGACAGGGTGGGGCAGGGAGGAAATGAGAGAGGGGGGGGGAGGGGGGGGGGGGGGGGGAATTGCTGACGGCAGTATTCTGTAAACTGAGAGGTGACATACTGTGGGGGTTGCTGGCTGAGCTTTCCCACTCACTGATGCAGTTCTGAAACTCCAGGGGCAAATAGTTTTTGTGTGTGTGTGATAGCAGGTACATGTTTTAAGTGTATAGTGTGTGTTGTGTATATATGGCTGTCTATGCGTGTGCACGGCTGCATGGATGTGTGTGAAAGAGACACAGAAGCGGTGAAAGCTGCAGGAGACTCATCTGAATTCACTAATGCTGCCAGACTGGGAGAACATGGAAAGACTTCTAGGCACTGACGCTCACAGGTTATTTTTAGATTTCCCCTTTCCACAGCAGAAAAGTGGGGTAAAGTAGGGACCCGATCAATGATTTAATATGAGATGATTTTGATGAATGTAGAGTCACATCACCCTGACTTGCAGCCTCAGCATTGATGTTAGTGGCTTGTTTGTGTGTCTCTGTGTGCATGCGCTATGCATGTGATGGCAGATGAATTTATTCCCTTCTGACCACTCTTAAATTATGCTCCAGAGAGCTGTGGGAATTTTTAATGCGTTTAAAAATAAAAACCACGAAGCAAAGGCTAGGATAATGTCCAGCTGAATTTAGCTTCCAAAAATTGCTAGTGTCATCTCGAAGCTAAGCTCTTCTTCACATGTATCATGCCAAAGGATAAAAATTGATTGGCCAGGAGAATATATGTTCAGCTCAGCAGATGGCCCAAGCATGTACAACCACACACACATACATTCATGTACGCCTCACACAAACACACACACCCAAATTATTGTGTGTCAAAGAACAATGATTGGCTGGTTCTTATGCATGTAATACCGATGTGGCCTAGTTTAGCCCACAAATGAACAGGATTAGTACAGCTCCTGCTTTAATGTAGCTTTGGTGATGTTAATCTGTCCCTGTCTGGTTTATTGGATTTCATAATAAAGCTGTGCTCAAAAATATGTTGACTTTCGTGACTGTCATGTTGAGCAGATTTTATGATGACAGGACTTTAACAGGATTTGGGATTGACTCACTTTTCGTGACTACATCAACCGGCCCACTTATGTTGTTGTGTGCAGTGTAGAATGATAGCCATAAAGCTCAATAAGCTTTTTCTTATGAAGGATTCCAACCATATTAAACAAGACACCACATTCTGAGATTTTCCCACAGGAACCTTTACGTGTGAACATTTTAAAAATGAGTTAAGTTTCAGTACAAATATGCATACATGGCTGTCATATATATGTTTTATTTGTATTGTATTGCCAAATAACGTGATGCAAAAGGATAAGTAATAAAGAGGTGGTATTATGCTCATTTTCAGGTTCAAAATCTTAATTAGGGGTTGTACCAGAACAGGTTTACATGGTTTCATTTTCAAAAAACACCATATTTTTCTCATACTGCACATTGCTGCAGCTCCTCTTTTTACCCTGTGTTGTACACTCTGTTCTTGAACTACAGAGGGATGCATCTTACTTGTACAAAATCTTTCAAAAAATCTTTCAAAATCAGTCCCCAGGTAAGGACTACTAGCCAATCAGAAGCAGAGAAGAGCGGGTCGTAAGAAACAAGGTAGTGTGATCCAAATCAAAGCCGCTTCAGACTGCGACCGTAACCTAGCAGATGTCCACAACCACACAACATCATTGTTCCACATCTTACCATTAGGACTAAACGTTGAACTTGCGGAGCTCCTCAACTCGAACTCGATTTTTGTTCCGCCATCACTTATCGTAAAACTGTCAATATTCGAAATCTACACAGCTGATTTCTCACCTCAAAACTTCTCAGAAGTGGATTTAGAGATGAAATTCCATACAAAAACTGTAAAATATAAAACTTTCTGTTGCTGGCCTCTGTCTGGTGCACGCAATGATGATGCAGTGAATAGTGAATATTCTCTCTGACCAATCAGCAGTCTGTCGTGTTTTCACGTTACATTTTAGTATCCCTCAGCTTGCTTGGAAACTTGAAGGATGTGAGGTGATATGAAAAAAAGTACCTGGAAGCAGGTACAGGTACAAAATTTCTACAATGGAAAATCAAACAAAGGCGAGTCGAGCCAAAGGGCCTCCACTCAGACTAGCTTGGTTTGAGGGCTTGCCTGACCCCACTAGCCGCTTGGCAAGCTTTATGATGCATTTTCATTGTGACGTCACAAGTAAAGGAAGTGAAGGGCTGGACTTTCAAGTGGTTCAGAGCAGTGCTTTCTGTGGGAGATGGTAACTCCCTTTGGGCTGGACTTTGGGCTTTTTCACTTTGCAGACCTGTTACATGCACAAAAAAGAGATATAACTCAATAAAGGAGAGCCAAAAAGCATAATACCACCTCTTTAATTTTGTAGGGGAGCCTTGAGGATCCCCAGCATTCTTGCAAACACCACTTTTAGACGAATGGAAGAGGCAGATAAATGCAGGGGTTGTTACAAAGGATGTAGTCTCAGTTTGTATTCTGCTGTCGGGGGGCTGCTGCCATGCAGACTGATGTGAAATGATCAAGATGAAAGACCCTGGTAATTAAGAAAATCAACCCTCTTATTGACATGATATGAGTACTGGTTTCCTGACATCTAGACTGTTGTCCTTTAGACCTTAATTTTGTGGCCATGGCCAAACCCAAGTCAAGCTGAACTAGTGGTATAAAGCCCACTGTCTGTGCTGTCATTTCAGCTTCTGTCCTCACTATTTACATGTCAACAGCTATACCCTTAGGCTACGTCTCTCTGTTCAAGGCTGCTCCTATGTTGCCCAAACCATACAATTACTGTGAAGATGATGGCGTTTACATGCATGTTGTAGCCCTACTGGCCCTTAATTTGGGTTCTGGCCTATTTTTCAAGACAGAAAATATAGGTCAATCTTGATGTCTTTGTGAATGTCTGAGACCATTTATCATATAATTCATCCAGAAGATCTTTGTTTTTATGTAGACGGGCACGCACGCACGCACGCACACACACGCGCCTCACCTTCCAATACTTCATCTACCTTCCGCTGCTTGACTTTCAAGTTAATTTTATTTATATGGCCAAAATTAGAAATCTCAATTTTCTGTACAGCAAATGATACTCTCTAGCCTCACACCCTGGTCTTTGGTATGGAGACATTATAAATGTGGAAATTACTGTAGGATTACTTCTAACCTTATAATAGATATTGGTGTCATCTAATAAAGTATAAAATCATAAATTCTGTTCTTAATCTCACAACCAAATCAAATCAAATTTTCACAACCACTTTCAATGAACTGAATTTAAACATATCTACAAACAACAACAAATATAGCGTTCACATTAACTACTGCAGTAATATTTTGTCTATTTATTTACTGGTCTATTCACAGCAAATTAATTGACAAATGTTGCTTGATTCATTTTTAAGACCATTTATCAAGCAAAAATGCTTTTCAAAAATGCATGGATCTGCTGCTTTTATCTTTTTATATCAGTGTAAATTGAATATCTTTTGAGCTTTTTCAGGCTGTTGTATAAATCAAGCTATTTGAAGACGTTAGTTTAGACTGTAGGAAAGTATGACCAGCGGTTTTCACTGTTGCGATTTACGATCGATTTACCAAATAGATACTAAAAATTGTCATTTGTCGCAGCTCTAATTAGTTGATAGATCTGGGTCCTGTGTGAATGGGGATGCCAACAAATTTAAAGTGTGACAACAGTCACAATGGGTCAAATGCAATGTAGTGGGTGGAGCTCTAATGACATGTCTTGGCCTAGTCCTGTCTGCTGAATCACTTGTTGGCTAAGCCCATTTTCCGAACGAGATTCCCAGAAAGCATGCTGATGAAGCATAGTGAAATGATAACGTACTGTGAGTCCTAGGGCTGCGATTTTCCGCCTGTTTCAGTTGTACTTGTCAGCACCAACAATGTTACTGTCTTTTGCTCAAGAATATGCGCTTATTGACATTGTCAAGGGTGGGCTTAAATCCATGATTCCAGCAAAGATAATGGAACATCCATACCTTGGTTGCAAATTTGTTTCACCTTCTTCTGGTATCATATGCAGCAAAAATAAAACTTCAAAGGAATGATAGGATAATGGATGAACAATGGTAGAATATTGGTTTTTATTTCTCCAAATGTCCTGCCCAGGTAATCCCTAAGAAGTTATGGTTCTGTAAAACCTGACATCCTTTGTTTTTCTGCTGAAGCCAGTTACATTATAGGGAAATGTGTTTGTGTCACGGTGGTTGAATAGTGTTTGTCAAGTATTTTTCTGTCAGTATTTTGTCCGTCAGTCCTGCAGAGCATTGAGACCATTGTGAATATGTTTGGGATTAGGCACAACTGTACGCTTTTAACAAACGGATGTAGTGTCATTCCTGTGGAAAGATTGTCTGACTGACTGCCTGACTGAGAGCTGTCTGTCTGTCAGCCTTTGCATGTGAACTTCAAATCACAGCTCTGCAGCAGCAAGCATGTAGCCGCCAAAGGCAAGGCTTTACACTGTCATCAGCACCACACAGCTGCCTCTGGGTGCTGTGCCATATGACATTAACTGAGATCGATCCTCTCCACACCTCAAGGAGCTTCTGTAATACACAGCGTTTTCTCTGATGCTGAAACCACCACCTCAAAGAGTAGTAAAGGAACTCTCCCCTAAGCATGTGTAATCGAGAGACAATGACCTAATCACCAGGGTTCTTAAAAATTCTTTATATGAAATTCTGAACATTAAGAGCAGCAAACAACTATTTGCTATATGAAGTAATGGCGTCCTGAGCAGACTTGACTTGACGTCACACCCCTGCCTGTGTTGTTATTCCAGCCTCTCTGTGCTTTGTTTATACAGTCGGCCTGGCCGCGCATACATGTTAGTGTATGCAAGTCCCTTCTTGTGAAAGTGTTTGTCTGTGAGGAGGGCGATAAAACAGCTGTTTCATGTGAGTTAAGGGTTTGTTTTGACCAAACCAGAGTTGGTGATTGTTGGAACAGTGGAAAGACTATGAAAGATGGTTTTGGTTAGTTTTAATTTGGTTCTGTTGAATTTGAAAGCAGTATTATGCATTATAAGTAGTTTAATGATGACCTGCAAGGTAAAATTGTTGTTTTTGTCAAAGGAGTCTGGTGGCGAGTGAGAGCAATAAAATGGCTGTTTCTGGTTAAACAAAAGGATTTAACTGTTTAACAAAAAGATCTATCTCTGTAGGGATCCTTTCCATAATGTCGTCAGACAATCTGAGCCTGTCAGTGGTAAAAGCTAGCACACTTAGTGGAGTACTTAGTAGCGCATTTTGCTGCCCGATTCGTGACTGCCAGCTGAGGCGTAGAGCAAGAATACTTTGGTGCATTAGGGATTTAATTTGACCAAACTAAAGTTGGTGATTGTCGGAGCAGTAGGAAGACTAACAGTGGGGAGTTTTATTTTGTTTCCATCCAGTTTGAATGAAGTGTGTTTTACGACGATCTGCAAGGTAAAATGAGGTAAAATGTTTTTCTCAATCGAGTCTGGTTGGCCGTAGTGCCCGTTTGTTTTGGTCTGAGATGTTGGTGCTGAAGTGCGACATTAAGAGGCAGCAAATGTTGCATACAGTTCTTTAAACTTTAAACAAGGTGTACATCCAAAAACAAAATGGTATGGATTCCTGTTCGGCTACAAATTTTCCTTACCAGTGTGTTTATATGTGCAGCCAAAACCAATACCACTTGGACAGTCATAATATCAAAGTCAGTAATTTACTCAATGATGGTTTGTGGTTAAGCTAACTTACCTTGTAAAGTAATTTTCACTCTTGGTACAATTTATATTAAAGTCTTTGTATGCTTATTAGCCTAATGATAGAGTTATTAATTTACTATGTTTATATAGATGTATTTTTGACCAAGGCAGATGGCTGGACCATATGGAGAGAAAGATGTGATTATGTGAAGAAATATTGTTTTTTATGCCAACCAGCTAACAACCAGGGATGAATCCCCATTAACCTGTGCTGTTTCAATCTGAACTCTGCAGTCTACCCTCCTTTTCCCCATCTATTTGGAAATAAATATCTGGGTCATATCTCAGATTTCAGGTTATACCTCAGATTTTAGGGCACTTTATTGCTTTATTGCGCTTTATTGTATTATTATGCAGCAACTGAACATCATACAGTGTAGAAAGAGTTGGAGAGTAGTCTGTCTAGGGAGGTACTGGTTTGTTTTTCTTAGCTTAGGAGGCTAACAGTCCCTCATCAAACACACTGTCTGTGTGTTGTGTTGATAATGCAGTCATGCAGAGCCGGTGTTTGACATAATGTTGGACCAGTATGGAATCTGACTGGGAATATCAACGCTGATATGTGGTGATACACAGAGGCTGTCACAAAGGTTGCATCCATATGCTGCGCCACTCATTCGTGAAGCTGTGAAATTGGGTTGCATCCCAACTAGCCTGGAGACAGTATCGCTTTCACTTCTCTCTGTCTCTCTCTCTCTCTCTATGTCTATCTCAGCTCATCCCACCGAAGCATTTTTCTGGGAAGATGGAACAACTAATGTGGCATTAATAGGGTCACATCATCTCCATGCAGCTCTTTCTTTCTTCTTCTTCCAGTGGCTGAGGCTGTTGTTTATCTTTCTCAGATGTAGCGGTAGAAGTGGCTTAGAAATCCCCCAGGCCAGCATCTCTCACATGTGAAGCCTGCCAGTTGATTTTTTTGGCTGGTAAAGCAGGCTCTACCTTAGAGGTTGTTTTATTTTTGTTTTTTCAAGAATTGGAATTCAAATGTATGTCTCCTTTGCAAATTTATACCTATTTCTAGACCTAATCTAGACCAATGTGATCATATATTTAATAGTGCCCTTTAGAGTGTTTTCTGTTGGAATTGTATGTTGCAGTTAATTGTAGATTCCATTTAAATATCAAACACAAATCTGGTCTGATTTAATCCAAGTAGTTTTTGACTAACCTCAAGCTTGCAGCACTTCCAGTCCCCAGTCCTCATTTGTAACAACAAAGTGTGACCAATCAGTATTAGTAAACTTAAGGACCATATCATCATTTAAGAAGTTTCTCTTTTCTGAAAACCTCTGCTCACTAAGTCAGCATGAAATGTAATGCCATTTGCAGTGTGCAGTCTGTGACTTGATGGGCAAAAGGGAAAAAATGTTTTAAACGTCTGTGAGTGTGTTTTTCTTTCTGCTGGCCTTTGAGAGAAGCCAGTTAATCTGCTTACTCTTTTAATTGTGAGTGTAGGGGTTGGGCCTCCTCCCGGCCAGAATAAGGCTACTGATCCAGAAGTAAAACGATGACCACCGCAGTTATTCCTTCCTTTAGGTTTTGCAACCCCCCTAGTCTTTAGCCACCCCTTGTCTCCTCCTCCTCCACCGTACCCTCCCTTAGAGGGAGGAAAGCTCCTTGTTCTGACAATAGACATTTTTTGCCATATGTTGGCTTGACATCTTCATCAGGTTCACAGCAGGTTACCTTAGTTAACTTTCACTCCACTGCCTGATGGGATTTTCTCCCTCTGTTTCTCCATTCGGCCCAGGCTCAAAGTCTAGACGGCTTCTGAGGCAGGGTCCTTCCAGTCCTGTGTCCACAATAGCTGCATTGTGGACGCTTAGTAGCGGTAGCTTCCTCCCGTTAGTGCGAACAGGCTAGTGCTAAAACAATGCTTTTATCCGAGGGCATGCGAGGGTGGCCTAATCCACTACATACTGTGAAATAAATCTCTCTCAGAGATGAGAGAGTGAGCAAGAGAACCGGAGTGAATGAAATCATTGCCAAGGAGGTTAGAGTGCAGCAGTTTAACCCCTGGCCAAGAAAGAGGGAGGAGAGGAGGCAAAGGGAGCAGGAGAAAGGAGGAACAAGGCGAGGCAGGCGCTACATCCCTTCATCTCTGGAGCACGGATGGAGGAGAGGGGCTGCCGGTGGCTTTCACAGCCTCTCTTCTCACTAGTGGAGCTGCTGTTCACCATATGGGATTTGGCCTCTCTTAACAAACAGGCCCCCTATTCACTCACAACACACATTCAGTCGTTCATGGAAAAAGGTGAAAAAAGTGCATTTCTTATGCCTTTAGAACATTGGATGGCCATGAGGGCTCTACGTCTGTGTTTGATTCACATAGTATAGAGAATTATAAACTAGAGGCTTTCATCTAAATGTGTATTCACACTGGATTTAGGGTTAGGTCTTTTTGTGTTTTACCAGAATCTCTCCCAGTCTTAAAGCCAGAACCATGCATTCAGGCCAGTGTTATTGAACCGCTAAGGTGATCCTATAGAAGCACAAACATAGGCCTCTGCACTGTGGGTGTACTTCATGTTTATCATATGCTTTTTCCAGTTGTTTGCAAAGGCTATTTTTATAAAGCCCTATGTCATTCTAAGTAAGTAAGTTAGTTGGTTTTTACTTTTTCAGTTTAGTGACAAAATTAGTTAAAGTTGAATAACTTGACGTGCAGAGCTGGGTAATATGAGGTTTCTGACACACTGTTGTTACTCGCCAACTTTTCCGTCCAGCCAGCAGCATTAGGGCAGCATTAGGAATGACATAGTCTGCCAACAGCTTCTTTTTAGCCTACTTGGAAATCCCAAGAAGCAAAGATTTATGCCAAGATGAAGATGCCAGCATTTTTCATTTTTAGCCTACTTGGAAGTGCCAGTAGACATAGATTTATCCAGAGAATGGAAGAAATAAGAGATGAAGGAGTAGGCTTATTTCTTTTTTCTCTCATGTTTCAGTGCACGTATATCTTGCTAATTTATTCTGTTTAATCCCGTCACTTTTAATGATCCACCTGAATAGATAGGAAGGAAGTGGTGCCAGTTGAGATAGGCAGAGCTCTACCTCCCACTCTTAGGCAATCCATCCATTTCTTCCCTCACTTCATCCTTCCTCCTCCCACTTTTTCCCTTTTCCCCCACTCTCAGTTCCCAGCATCCTTCACCTATTAACCCTCCTTTCTCTTTGCTCACTCTCCTCCTCCGACTTTAAAAGACAGGCGTCTCAGGAATAGCCAGAACATTGATTTTTGACCATCTCTACCAACCACTGCCACCCCCACCCCCCGCTCCGACCCTCCCTAGTATCTGTGTCACGGCTCAGGGGCTTCCCGCATGTTGCACCTATCGTGACTGTTGGAGGTCAGCCACGCTTGAAGCCCTCAGAGATCAATTGACATGCTATTGTACAGTAAATATTCACTCCTGAGCTTGCTGTCTGTCTGTAAACACTCATGTACTTTCATAGTACACATTTGCGCGCAGACACGACACACACGCACTTTGCGAGCAGAGACCAGTGGTCACTCCTTGAGCTTGTCTTCACATTTGCCCACCTCCATTTCCTGGGGGAGTGAACGGAGGAATCTACCTCTGGATAGGTGATTTCAATTCAATTCTCACCCACTGGATCTGTTTACGCTTCACCAGGGGGAAATATGCTATAGGTTGTTTTCCCCTTGTCACTCTAGCTGACTCTAGTGTCGCATCAAATGGACTGTTTTTATACTGTTTGCAACAGCTCTTTGTAGATTTTGTAGAACTGTAGGAAATGCAATAAACACATTTTGAATCCTTTGCATTTGGTTTTGGTGATGGACAGGCTGATGTCTAACAAATCATTGGATTATGCAGGCAGGCAGGCCTAACAGAGCATGGTTTGCTGGACAGATGAATGGACAAACAGGCAGTGTAGGCATGTGTATGAAAGAGCAGGAAGTGATTGATTAGCATCAGAAATAATTAATCCAGTTGAATGGCAAAAGCTACAATGCAGTTATTGAATGATGGAATTTGTCAAACTATTATGTGACTTAAGTGCCCATGAACAAGGCACTGCATTTCCACCCTTTGTAGGGATGCAGCTGTGTGTGTGTGTGTGTGTGTGTATGTGTGTGTGTGTGTGTGTGTGTGTGTGTGTGTGTGTGTGCGCTCATGCTTGCATACGTCGTTGTTGGAGTCCTCCAGAACCCCTGTGTCTCTAACTTTGTCAAACTGTATTGTAACTGACAGCTACCATTGTCTGTTGCATGCAGAAAATGTTTTATGACCTTGTGAACAAGCTAAAACATTTATGCAGCGCACTTGTAAAATCCACAGCCTGTGTTTTGAAAACGCAAGATCCCAAATGCAAATAAGTATCCAAATCCACAGAGGCTGCAGACAGAAATGTATGGCTGTCCAGATTCCTTGCCTTGCAAATCAAGTAATGCAACAATTTGATGACAATTAAACAGAAAATGACAACCTCAAATTTTTTTATGTGCTTTTTTTTGCACATTTTACAGTTTATATTGGTGTTGCAGTATACAGAAAGAAATTAATTGTTGTATGAATTGTTGTTTTTTTGGCCAGTGTCATGGAGCTCTAGTGTGTGTTCGTGTGGGTGTGTCTTTTTTTGAAGAAAGGGAGGGTGGATTAACCGGTGCAGGATCTGTCATGGTGACATTTGTGTCCCCTGGCGGAGCAGCAGGGGTCCTCTTCACCTCTGTAACCTTCAACTTTCAGCCTTAACCCTCTTCAGGCCCCCTCTTGCGTCCACCACACGCCCAGCACGTCCGAAGGGAGGGGTATATGAATGCAAGAGAGTGGGGGGAAACAAAATAGAGAGGGGGGTTGCAGAAATGAAGAGGACAGAGACCTGCAGGGAAGGGCGGGATGAAGAGAAAGAAAGGTTGTGAAAGAAATAAAAAAAAAATGAGGCAAGCATAGGAAACGGGGAGAGGCGAGAAGAAGAACTGGAAATGAGGAAAAAAATTGGGGGGGTGAATTGAGAGGAATATGTAAAAGAAAAGAGAAGCAAGAGGCAAAATGATTGGCAGAGAAATGTGGAGCAGAACAGAGAGAATACGAGCCTGTAGGATAGACAGGAAAGTGCACACAGGATGCAGAGGAAAGGGGAGATATGAACGATAATGGAAGGTGTTTGGTAGTTTTCTGAAGTTCTCACATGTCCTCAGCTACACAAGAAAAGTATTTCTGTGTGTTGTTACAGCTCACTGTTTTCTGCCGCCTGTGCTCTCTTTATTCGTGCCTCTCTTGCGCTACACCATTGTGACTCCATACTTTATCGAACATACGCACATATGAAATGTTTGTTGGGAAGGAGTGCCGTTCATTTAGAGTTAATTTGGTCATGTAACATTATCTGAAATCAGTCTACTCTTGGAGCTTTAATCTCCATTTATCTATCCACACTTTTGACAGTTTGACTTTAAAGCTATCTCAGACAAAACTGAAGTTATGCTGTTATTTAGTTTTGTCAAAAACCTCAAAGTACTCATTTTATAGCACTATGAAACACAGTATAGCAGCAAATCCTCAGTTTAACCAGCCAATGTTGATGAACAACTTTTGGGATGACTTATTATAAGATTGTCATATATTATTTGTTATTTTTTCAACTGATAAATGTATCAACTAATCATGTTGGCACCATATTAAGCTCCCAACCTTCCTTCCAGTTTCACCAGCCTTTATTTTATTTATTTCTTAGCTTATACATTAAGCTATTTATCATACTGAGGGGATTTTAAAAGCTAGTATTCATTGCCACAAGAGATAAATTAAAGGCTACAGAAAGTAATGATGGCAATTACAAGTAGCATACAGCTACATACCACATTTTCTAGTGTGTGTTGATTAGAGTCTATTTTTAGACCTTTTCACACCAGACATTTTGGCTTTTAATAACAGGTGTAATTGAATACATTAAAAATGACTGCTTTCCATTTAAGTGACCCAGTTCCAGGGTCCTCGTGTTGTACATGCTGTCTCACTGGCGTCGCTTAATGGGACACTTGATGGAATTAAACCATTGTTAATGAAATTTGTTCCACCCATGCTTTTCCTGCATGACAAGTCAAAGTGTTTGCTATGAAATAGGTCTATTAGCACATACTTACGTGTTGCAGCCGATGTCAGACCTGTATCTCGAATTCAGTTATACTCCTGCTTCATAACTATGCTCACCTGCCCAATCACTGCAGAATGTAGGTAGGGCTGACAAAAGTTGCAAACATTAGACCCCCTATCCTCTTCTCTTCTGTAACTCCTGTCCCTTTTCCTCTGACCTGTATCACACTCCAGCAGCAGTTCCCATCCGCTCACCCAGTAAATCAGCATAAAATAGCCCTAACTGTGGCAGATCATAGGGTAGGGAAAAGGGAGGGGGGCTGTTGGACTTGAAGTGTAGAGCTTTGAGCTCTACTGCTTTTTTTTCCTGTACCGCTCTTTTCAAGATGGGGCCCATGAAATTATCCAACAGGATTATGTAAGGCATGAGGGATTCTGCTGCGTCCTGTCATCCGTTTGTCCATTGTATGCCTCTCACTCTCACGCAGCCTGGTGTGTTAGCCATGAAGCTACTCTACACATTGTGTGTTGTCACATGTCCTCTTTACTAAAGTAGGGGTCCTGTCCTCTTAATCTATTTGGGCATATGTGTAGGACAGGATCATACCCAAAGCCCTTGTTAAAACGAACATACATCTTTCAGTTCAGACACTTCACCATCCTCATAGTTTAGACCCATTCACTTTCTCTCAGCCAGCTTTGTTGGGCAGAGGTGGGGGTATGTTCATGAGCCTGTAGGCCTTTTGTATGTTCATGACAGCGAACCTGGCATGTGAGAGCTCATCTCTTCAAACTCTTGCTGTTGCTGGCGAGGTCACAGGGTGACCTTGGAGCAGTGGAAGCCATGTTTACCAGAGACCCCTGTGTTCAGGCTATGGCTGCTTCCTTTCAGCCACATGGTATAAGCCTGCGAGGCTCATGTTTTAGTTTGGAAACTAGCTTAGAGAGATGCAAACATTACAAGAAACGTTACAAGAGTGATGCTACTGCAAAAGTAGGCTGGCAGCTTATTAAGGGAAATTAAATCGTTATTTTGTGTAGTTTGGTACACTTGTCCTGTGTGAATTAGCCAACCCTCTTGGTCATTCCAGCCAAGCAATCTATCCACCATAACACTACAAACTGACTCCTCAACCATCACTCCAACTAAGGTGGTGAGAAACTTGGGTGTCATGATTGATGACCAGCTGTCCTTTTCAAACCATGTTGCTGCTGTCTCTCGGCCGTGCCGCTTTGCTCTATACAACACAAGGAAAATCAGGCCCTACCTCACTCAGTACGCCCCCCAGCTTCTGGTACAGGCCATGGTTATCTCTCGCCTCGACTATTGCAATGCCCTCCTAGCAGGTCTTCCAGCTTGTGCAGTGAAACCATTACAAATGGTTCAGAACGCAGCAGCACGTCTGGTTTTTGATCAGCCCAAAAAGACTCTTGTCACTCCATTACTCTGTGACCTCCACTGGGTCGCCGTGGCCTCCAGAATCAAATTCAAGTCACTAATGCTTGTATACAGAGTGACTACTGGGTCTGCACCCATCTACCTAAACTCCATAATACAAACTTACGTTCCTTCTCGGCCGCTACGCTCCTCCAACGAACGCCGCCTGGCTCTGCCATCTGTGACACCACGATGGTGGATTGAGCTACCACACGCCATCAGAGCAGGGGTGTCCCTCTCTAACTTCAAGAAGCTCTTGAAAACTCATCTCTTCCGAAAACACTTCCTCTTATAACACCTCTAACTCCTAAACTCTAACATGCACGTCCTGTGCTCTTCTTCTTCTATCCCCTACAATGATCTTGTATTGATTGCATTTTTTTTGTTTTTGATTGCACTTTTTGTTAACTCTTTCTTCCTTCCCTAGGTATTTACCCCATTGAGGTGATATGTACTATGAGCTCTTACTAGTACTTATTGCTGCTCTTACTAGTATGTATTGTCAGTTGTAGATCTGTATTTGATGCTCTGTTGATGCTTGTATGTTGTTCCTCAAATGTAAGTCGCTTTGGATAAAAGCGTCTGCCAAATGAGTAAATGTAACCCTATCTTTGCTGAACAATGGCCATCTTCTCTCCTATAATATCAGAATATCAGGGAACAATGCTGATGTATCTGATGTACTTTGTCTTTTATTATTTATATTTAAAATTGGTAACATGTCGTAAATTCTGAACATCTTTGAAGCATACTCTTTAAACAAGAATGACCGTTCAAGGTTGTCTAGGACTGCAACTAATTATTATTTTACTTCTTCTATTTGATTAATCAACTAGTATGCCGTCTATAAAATGTCAGAAAGAATGTGAAATGCCCATCACAGCTTTATCTTAAAATTACTTATTTAGTCTTATCAGCTAATTATCTGTATTTATTCTCAGCAACTGACTTAATTGATTGTCAATTAATTTCCTGTTGAAAAATCGATCGGCTTATGATATTTCCAGAAAAAAAAAAACATTACAAACTCCTGTTATAACGATAAACATTTATAGCTTAGGTTTTACATCTCTCCAGCAAACAGCTAGGCTTGTATCAATGTAGGAATAATTAAGCAAATAAACTAGAGTATGTGTTGATATGACTTTCTTAAACGTGCATGATTTGGTGTATAATATAAGCTATCATATCTACACTGAGAATATAGATTTGCATATTTACAGCACATGAAGCCTAGACACACTCTCTCTTGTCTTTCACTGTGCGCTGCTGTGTGTGTGTGTGTGTGCGCACTTGCACAAACTTGCAGCACCCTTGCCCCCACCCCTCTCATTAATATGTATGTGTTCTGAGGCAGCTAGCGAAGACGGTGTGTTTCTCACCCACTGATTAATGCTGTCTGTCAATTACCTCTAGATCCAGCCGTGCTGTGGAGCTTCCCCCAGGACCACACAGACCAGGTTGGAACAGAGAGTGTTTTTTCTCTCTCTCTCTCTCTCTCTCTCTCTCTCTCTCTCTCTCTCTCTCTCTCTCTCTCTCTCTCTCTCTCTCTCTCTCTCTCTCTCTCTCGTTCGTTCACTGTTACAGACAACCTCTACCTCCTCCTCCTCTCCCATCTCCCTTCCTTACTTACCTAATGCCCTCACTCACCCTGCCATCCTGTGGTAACCTCCCCCAACACCTATCACCACCACCACCACCGCTCTCCTCCTCATCCCTATCACTGCTTCCTCTCCTGCTCTCTCCCTCTTTCCCTCCCTCCTCCTCGTCTTCTCTGTCTCTCCCTGTCTCATTCTACGTCTGTTGCTGGTAATGAAAAGCAGTGAGCAGGTCTTCAATAACCGACGAATCAGTAATTATCATGCAACCGTGACAGGAATGCACACCTCTGTTTTCCGCTTTCTCTCTCTCTGTTTATATCTCTTGCTTTCTCTCTCATTGTGCTTCTACGTCTGCTTCCCATTGTTTCACATTTATACCATTATTGGGTTTATTTTCAATCTGAAAATAAAACCTGCAGCTGTTTTGCAATACTTTTTGGCACATCATGTTCTTCTGAAACCACAGGCAAGTATAGCAGCTCAGTCTCTGCAACTAGTCTGTATTGTTGAAGAATATAAAGGAGGATTCCAATATATCACACTTTGGGTTTATATTTATTTTTATCTTCTCTTATCATTTCTAGTGATTATAATAACGTTCTACTCATCAAAGAAGTAGTTCAGATCTGAGAACATGGAAACATTCCTGCAATAAAATCAGACAGGGCAGAAAACAGGAGTAGGATGACGATCGCAGATTAAAACAAGCCAGATAACCACTTTATTTGGAGATAAAACTGAAAGTAAGTCTACCCAAAATGGCCACTGTATTCCCTTATTGTGTGTGTGTTCACAACTAGGGCGAGTTCAGTAGGTCAAAGTTTAACCAGGAAAGCCGTCTATAACCTGCAATTGACGTTTGCAACATACAGTTTGGGTAATATTTTACGACTCGCCTTTAGATCTCAGGGGATGCACAGATTTGATTTGGCAGGTTGATATCAAGGTCAATACTGACCTTATCAAGCAGATCAGGTATCAACCATGAAACACCGATCCATGTTAAATACAGTTTCTTTGTAAGTTTTCCTGCTTGCAGTCACGGTGGGCTGCCAACTCACTTTTTAGCACCAAAGCCTCATGTTATTAGGTTCCACACATTGAGGTATACAGATTTTAAATTTGGGAAATATAGAGCACCGCTATTGGTTCAGTACCTAGTGTTGGTTGATAACCTGAGTACTAAAAATTAGTACCAGGAAATAAAAAGTTAGATCTGTGCAGTTTGGCTAGTTTAACCAGTCTGTTGTCTCAATGCTTATTGAATGTTTACTGCCCCATCTGACTTCTGTTCAGAGATGTCATTGCATGCATTTAACTTTTTGTTACGGATGGCCAAAAATACGGAAAAAGACCCAGGTTGTGATAAAGCAATTTATCCTTTAAGCCAATCACAAATCTTCTCAGGAGGACAACTTGTACACACATATGTAAAAATTAAATTGATTTGAACATCTCTTTTTATTTAAAAGCCTTTGAAATATCTACAACTTATTTCTTTCTGGCTTCACCTTTAAATAACAGTCTACATCCAACTTGAACAAAACAATCACACTATGTGTATTAATCTCTCTTTTGTGCTCATCACTCTGTAACTACATTAGGTTGAATCATGCTCCTGTTGTTGCTCCAACATGTAAAGACTCCATGACTCCTACTCTCTGCTGCTGTGAGGTTGTGCATGTGTGTGTGATTTTTGTACTGACAGTTAGAGTAAGAATGACAAAAGACAGATATTTGACAGGAACAAAAACAAGACAGGCAAAATATTGTTTCTGTTCTGAAAGTGGCCACAGCACAAAACAGGTCCTGGAGAAAATCATTGGACAGGTCCCTGCAGCAGCCCATCAGTGGATGGAGAGGAAAAATGGACAACTTAAAAAAAAAAAAAAAAGCAAGAGAGAAAGACTACAATATGTGCGTAGGCTAACTATCTCACAACTCAGCAGCCCAGCCTGTGAGTTTAAACAGCTCTCTTGCCTCTCTGATCCACTTTGAGGAATAAACGGGCTTGTAGAAAGATGCTTCAGGCGATGTCTGCCTGCCCCACAAGAACCAGAGCGTGCTATCAGAGTAAGAGGTAGAGGGAGTGAGGGAATGAAAGTGTGAGCATGAAATTACAGACTTACAGAGGCAGGCACAGGAAACGGAAGAGATGGAAAAGGAGTACAAAGAGCAGCTGAATCCATGAGAGATGAAATAAAAAAAAATAAAAAAAGAATGTAGTGTAAACATAGTGTATGTGTTGACATGAGCCTTGCTCATCATCTCCAACATGTCTCTATTTTTAGCCCCCCCCCCGACACACACACACACCACACAACCTTACTTTTCTTTCATTCTGTTGTCAACCAGATCGTTTGTGTGGATAAGATGGCCCTTAAGATGGCTAGTTAGCGTGCTGTGTACAGAGGGATTGGCCCTTTCCCCCGTATACATAAAGGCTGTATTCACGGGCCTCATTACCAGGATTAGGGCTCCTTTCCTCCTTTGTGGGGCTGAAGGCTGGAGTCCTCTGTAGCCACAGTCTCTATCTCTTTCTGTGGCCCGAGCTGGCCAGCATATGGCAGCAGCAGCCAACAGTCTCCACAGAGGGGCTCAGAGCTCAGAGCAAGGCCTCCTTTTGTTTAGGCCGTTATTGTTGCTTAGCGTAATGACATTTGTAGGCCGTAGGATCGGGGTGGAGGGGTTAGTCTACCCCAGGGGAGGGAGGGGGGAGAGGGAAACAGAAAGAGGGAGAAAGAGAGAGGGATGGAAGGGGGGGAGAGGCAAAGACATGTAGACAGACAGGAGTGTGGATTATGGAAATATGAATTGATTTTTTTTTTTCTGTGCTGTGGTAGAATAGAAAGCTCAAAGGAGAACAGACTGCAGGCTGGCTGGCATGCTGGGGTGGTGCTGGGGAAATGGGAAGTGAGAGGCGCTTTCTCTCTCTCTCTCCCTTCTCTCTCTCTCTCTCTCTCTCCCTTCTCTCTTTTTCTTTTTCCTTCGAGCTCCCCCTATTCCTCCCATAGCCCCTGAGACTCTTGATGCCCTGGTCATCTGCAGATGCCACTTGGATAAAGAGGGAGAGATGTAGAGATGGAAGAGAGAGAGAGGAAGGGCCAGAGAGAGGTGGCTAAAGCATACATTTGAATCGCAAGAAGGGATTTTTTTTTTTTTCTTTTTTTTGCAAATGAAGCAGACAGATGGAAATCTGTCCGTTTCCTCTTAGATCTCATCCCAAACTTGTGGGGAAAAAACAGCAGACACACACACACACACACACACAGAAAACGGTTCTGCCAGTTAATTCTTGCTAACCACAGTGTGCTGTATAGAAGGCCTTCTCCTCTGTAGAGAACAGAGGATAATATGATAAACACTCAGCAAGTTCCACAAACAGACGGCCATTTGAAATCTTATAGAAACTGTGAGCAACTCCACAGTATTTCTAAATGTTAAGTTCCACAGACACCCTTTTGCTTATTGCTGTACTTCTTTGTCCAACACGACAAAAACATAGTTTTACGGTTGACAGGCTCCAACACTACCATTTTATTTATCATGTGTTTGGTTAGCTTTTATTTTCTAATATATAGGTAGATGTCTTTGTCTTTCTGTTCATTTATACAGTTAGCTTGGCTGTCATGGTGTCATTCCAATGCATTTTGCGCTCACATCTGTGGAATTAAAGGGTTTAACAAAGTATTGAAGTCGAATTTAAATCATAACTCATTTAGTTGAACTGTCAAAATGCAAAATGTATGGAAGGGTCCTGTAGATTTGGCATCACCTGATCTACTCCATGTTCTACTCAACTTGGCATTACCTGTCACTTGAACTGATAAGCTGTGATTTTTATAGGTCGTTATCGGTCCGCTTTTTTTGTCAGATATTCATTGATGCTTTTATTAGTGAAATTAACAATGGGATAATAGGCAAAATAGGGAGTCACTAGTGAACAAAACTCAATAAGTTACATAAAACATTGTCCATCTTCCAAGATGGCGCCGCAGACGGCTGCCTCGGGATTACGCTCCGTAGTGCTTTTTGTGTTTTTGTTAATTAACGCTGTTTTCTGCCGTCCATCTCTGGTAACTTTTACCAGAGAAGAGCTCTTAAACATTGGACTTTCTACTGCTCATACTATTCCACCGCTCTTTATTGACCCTGGAACTTTCCCGGAGTTATTAGTTGGAGGAGCAGCAGCACTGTTTGGGATCCTTCGGAAACGGTGCAGGGGAAAACGAGCAGGCGCGCTGGTTAAGCTGAGACGGCGGGGATTTTGCACTGCGCTCCCTTCAATCCACCTGGCGAATGTCCGCTCTCTGGCCAACAAAATGGACGAACTGCTGCTCCTCAACAGAACTAACTCGGACTTCTGCAGATCTGCTGCCCTCTGTTTCACCGAATCCTGGCTCACCAAGCGCACTTCACCTACTGGGATTTAATCTCATCCGCGCGGATCGCGAAAGGGAGCTCACGGAAAAAACAAGGGGAGGCGGACTCTGTTTCTAAATAAACGAAGGTTGGTGCACAGATGTCATAGTGTTGAAGAAATCGTGCAGCCCTCACTTAGAGACATTATTTATAAACTGTAAACCGTTTTATTCACCGTGGGAGTTTTCCCCGTTTGTTCTGGTCGCTGTTTACATTCCACCTCAGGCCTGTGTTAGTGAGGCGTTACTACACCTGGCCGACCAGATAACTAACGTGGAGAAAAAACATCCAGACTCCCTGCTCATTGTTCTTGGGGACTTTAACAAAGCAAGCCTCAGTCATGAACTTCCAAAATACAGACAGCATATTAAGTGTCCCACCAGGGACACTAACACACTGGACCACTGCTACACAACATTAAAGGATGCCTATCGCTCTGTTCCCCATGCAGCCTTGGGACTCTCTGATCACTGTCTGGTTCACCTTATCCCGACACACAGGCAAAAACTGAAATCTGCTAAACCTGTTGTAAAGACTGAAAAGATGGACCAACGAGTCAAAGCTGGAGTTACAGGCCTGCTTTGACTGCACTGACTGGAGTGTTTTTGAGTCTGCAGCCACGGACCTGGACGAACTGACACTGTGACATCTTACATCAGTTTTTGTGAGGACATGTGTGTGCCGACTAAAACCTTCCGCACATACAACAACCAAAAACCACAGCGAAACCCAGGTAGCTTCGTCAGACCAAGGAGGTGGCCTTCAGAAGTGGGGACAGAGTCTTGTACAACCAGGCCAGGAACACGCTGACTAAAGAGGTCAAAGCTGCAAAGAGGTGCTACGCTGGACAGCTAAATAACAGCTTTGCAGCCAACGACCCTGCGTCAGTGTGGAGAAGCCTACGGACACTCACAAACTACAAGAGACTATCCCCCAACACTGCTGGTACTCAATGACTGGCAGACGAGCTGAATGGTTTCTACTGTAGGTTTGAAAAGCCCAGAGTCACACCTCTCCCCCACTCCAATGCCATCTTCAAACAGTCACCTTCCCCCTCTGACCTCTCACCTGCACTCAAGATCTGTGAAGAGGACGTGAGCCACCTCTTCCAGAGGCAGAAGATCAGGCAGGCTCCTGGACCTGACAGTGTCTCACCATCGTGCCTGAAAATCTGTGGGGACCAGCTGGCCCCCATCTTCACTCAGATCTTCAACAAATCACTGGAGCTATGTGAAGTTCTCTTCACACAGCTCCACATTGCTTCAAACGCTCCACAGTCATCCCGGTCCCAAAAAAACGCTCCATCTCTGGACTGAATGACTACAGGCCCGTCGCCCTGACATCTGTAGTCATGAAGTCCTTTGAAAGACTGGTGTTGGCCCACCTGAAGGACATTACAGGCCCCCTGCTGGACCCCCTGCAGTTTGCCTACAGGGCTAACAGGTCAGTGGATGATGCTGTCAACTGACTCTCCAGGGACATATGCTAGGGTCCTGTTCATGGACAGCTCGGCGTTCAACACCATCATCCCGGACATCCTCAGCACCAAACTCACCCAGCTCACTGTGCCAGCCTCCACCTGTCAGTGGATCACAAACTTCCTGACTGACAGGAGTCAGCAGGTGAGGCTGGGAAACATCACATCCAGCACCCGGACTATCAGCACTGGCGCCCCCCAGGGGTGTGTGCTCTCCCCACTGGGGGACCCATCTGTCAAACTCCTGAAGTTCGCTGACGACACAACGGTCATCTGCCTCATCCGGGACGGTGACGAGTCGGCCTACAGACGGGAGGTTGATCAGCTGGCTCTCTGGTGCGGCCAGAACAACCTGGAGCTTAACACGCTCAAAACTGTGGAGATGACAGTGGACTTCAGGAGAAGCCCCCCCACTCTGCCCCCATCACTATTCTAAACAGCCCTGTGTCTGCTGTGGAATCCTTCAGGTTTCTGGGATCTGCTATATCCCAGGACCTGAGGTGGGAGCCCAACACTGACACTATCATCAAGAAGGCCCAGCAGAGGATGTACTTCCTGCATCAGCTCAGGAAGGTCAACCTGCCTAAGGAGCTGCTGATCCAGTTCTACACAGCCATCATCCAGTCTGTTCTCTGCACCTCCATCACTGTCTGGTTTGGATCTGCCACCAAAAAGGACAAGGACAGACTACAACGTACAGTCAGGACTGCAGAAAAGATCATCGGTGCCAACCTTCCCTCCATTCAGGACTTATACATTTCCAGAGTCAGGAAATGAGCAGGAAACATCACTGCAGATCCATCTCACCTGGAGCTGGTATAGGACACATCCTGTTCCAGCTCCTCCCTCTATAGGCGCTACAGAGCACTGTACGCCAAAACTAACAGACATAGAAGCAGTTTCTTCCCACAAGCCATCACTCTGATGAACAGCTGATTTCTGACTCACAGTGTCAGGAACAATTCCTGTGCAATAACCCAGTAACTCTGTCTCTAATCAGCACCTGTTTACTGGTTTCCACTTATTATTTATTTATTCACCATTATCTATTTCAGTGCTGCTCATACTATGTCATATTGTATATACTGTATACCAGTACACCTACCTCAGGTCATAAGGTCATAGGTCTTATTTATTTTTTTCCAGCATCCTTTGCACTATGCTCCATCACACTGTGTACATTTGTACATGTATGCATGTATGTGTACCTGTATATCATATCCACCTTCAACATGTACATAATGAGAATAGTTTACTCTTGCATCCTTTGCACTCTCATTACTGCACTATTTGTCAATATGTCTATATTGTTTTGTTCATAGTGTGTATATTAGTGTTGTCTACTCTGTAGTTTGTGTCTGATTTATTTTATTCAAGGTCAAGTTCATTTTATTTATATAGCACGTTTTATAGCAGCCACTGACTGACCAAAGTGCTTTACAGAACTACAGAATTAAAAGACAATAATACCATGCATAACAGCACAGCATAGAAAAGTACAGAAAAGTTAAGAACAGCTTTAAACAGGAGTAGCCAAAGCAGTATCGGACTCATCAACAATAAAAATAAAAAACAGAAATGCCAGTATCAGACTTGGATAGAAAAAACAGCATCATACTCCAAGGAGAGGGGGGGAGAAAAAAAAAAAAAAAAAAAAAAAAAAAAATATATATATATATATATATATATATATATATATATATATATATATATATATATATAAAAATAAGTAAATAAATAAACAACCTTATTAAGGAAAACAAGTGCGTTTTTAAAAGTGACTAAAAGTGAGGGGCTATCCTAACTTCTGTGGGCAAATTGTTCCACAGGCGAGGCCCAACCACAGAAAATGCTCTATCCCCTCTGCGTTTAAGTCTGCAGTGAGGGACTAATAACAGATTCTTTTCACCTGATCTCAGACTTCTCGAAGGAGTATATGGTTGAAGCAGTTCAGATAGGTAGCACGGTGCTTGGTTGCATAGAGATTTGTACACAAATAACAGGATTAAAATCAATTCTGAAATTAATGGGCAACCAATGAAGAGACCTCAGAATTGGGGTGATATGGTCACTTTTCCGACTATTTGAGAGGAATCTTGCGGCGGCATTTTGCACCAATTGCAGACGAGGAGTTTGAGTTTTTGAGATACCGCAGTAAAGTGAATTGCAGTAATCTACATGTGTGGTGATAAAAGCATGAACAGCCATCTCAAGAGTTTTAGGATTAAGAAAAGGTTTGACTTTTGACAACAGACGCAGTTGATAAAAACTAGAGCTTATTACGGAGGAGATTTGTTTATCAAAATTTAAAGACTCATCCAGTAGAACGCCCAGATTCCGTACACTTGAAGATCTAAAAGCCGATAGTCTGCCTAGGTCGAAGGTGGCAGCCTGGGGATTAACAGTGGACCCGAAAACAATGATCTCTGTTTTGTTTTCATTTAAAAATAAAACATTTTGGTCCAGCCAAAAAAAAAAAAAAAAAAAATTATTATTATTTTATTATTGTATAAGTTAGCACATCGTGAGCAATGTACAATCCTCAGTCAAATTCCTCGTATGTGTACACATTACCTGGCAATAAAACTGATTCTGATTCTGGTCTGTGAAAAAAGAGACATATATGCACAGAGAGATAACTTTGGGTTTGCTTTCTTTGCATATCAGCGTTATGCGTCATTCTGGTTCAACCTTTTGTATATCTTGCTCTCTGACGGTTCATCAACCTTCTTGTTTCGAAAACACCTTATCTCATATTTCCCCTCAGAAGACGCTGTTGCAGGAAATTGCAAATTACTCATAAACCACACTTTTTCCCTGCCAGCCTGGTTTCAGCATAATATCCAGAGAGAAATAAAGGAAATATTGAATTATAAATCGGTTTTACTGCAAGGCTTTCTCTCAGCTATGAACTAAAGTTGATGTTAACTGTCTATGGCCATTCCCCACATTTTAATAGGGAATCTTTGATCTTCCTGCTGCATACTGCAGTTGACCATATAACATGTTGTTTTTCATTTATGCCAAGGCCACAGTAACTGATTCGATCCTAAAAGAAAATATCTAGTCTTTGATACGGACATATATGTTGCTATGTATAATCAATTTGTAATATTTATTGCATTCCAGGGCTTCTGTTGCAAAAATTGCAATGTTCTTTTCCCATCTACATGAACAATTCTCTTGTTACTTCCTACATTTCCTTGGGGGTCTTTTTTTATGAGTCTGTTGCATTTGAGGGATGTAGGTGGTGAAGAGAGCAGTCGCTGTAGCAAAGGAGGAGTCACAGATTTATTTAAAACAAACCATTTATTGATGCTCCATTGCATTTGGACTAATTGGCATAGGTGGAGTAAGTGATATCTTTACTTCTTGGATGATGGAGATTTTCTTGTGTAATTGTTACAAAATGGGTGCAAAACAAGGAGCCTAGGAAAAAGCCAATGCCCTTTGGTTCAGTTGGACTGACACCAATACCTGATGTCTAAAACTGTTATTTTAAATTGTAAATATGTTTCCTTGTATCACGCTTCACTTTAAAAGAGCAACCTGTGTCTGAACTTAATGCCATGTCATCTGCTTTTGGCAAATAAGACGTGGCAATGGGGCAAATGTAGCAACAATCTACCTGTAGCCATTTTGTTAAACCATTTTAAATCGTTTCCAGGCTGATTCTTTTTTGTCTCTTTTTATAAAAATGTTATCTAAATATCCTCTTCTTTGGGCCTTTTTAGTTTTAACCACTGTCAAGTTTTTTGAGATGCCATGACTTCAGGCTGAACTTGACTTTTCTGTTCACGTAGTCTTGTATATCCATCTCTGTTCAAAAGCCAGACAGGGAGAGAGGGAGGGACAGACAAAGAGAGAGAAACGAAGAGAGGCGGATGGTCTCTCGAGGCTTCAACCTCGGCAACTCTGAGTGTTGCTCTGACACTGTGCTCCATCAGGACAGGCTGCCTGACATGCAGTGATTGGTGGCCACAGCTCTGGACTGGCCCTTGGTGGGGGAGGCAGGAAGGGGACTATTTGGAAGAGGTCGATTGGGTGGGTGAGGCAGCAGTGGTCTGAGGGATTGAGGTAAAGGAGAGAAGCTGGTGGACATGATTGGTGGATTCAGCCCTAAGGGAGCTGAGTGTTGACCCTGAGGAGAGGAGGAGCTGGTGGGTGTGAGAGTGGTGTTGGAGGAGTCAAGGTGGGTGTGCGGAGGTTTGCTAGCAGGGGCCAGGGATGCTAACTTGAAGACAATGATATGTGACCCTCAGTTGAGACCTTATATAGCACCCAAATGAGGGAGTGATATAGAAAACAGTTATATAGGACAACAGGTAGATATAAGAGAAAAGGAGGTGGAGAATGAGAAGGAGGTGCATTTTTAAAAGGAGATTTATGGCCAAAAAAGGGAACAGAAAGTTGGAAGGGAGGGAAGAAGTCATGAGATTGTAGAGATAGGGAGGAACAAAGATGAAGGCAAGGTGAGAGGTGTGTAGAAGGACAAAATGAGAAAGAAACTAAGAAAAGATGGAGGACAGGGAAAAGCTCTGACAGAGTGAGTTAGTTTGACACAGAGAAGAGCTGGTAGCATGTATGTTTTAGGAATACAATGTTGTGTTTGCACAAATCCAGACTGGACTTTTTTTGTGTGAAGCAAACATTTGGAGGCCTCAGGCTTCACGAAATGCCACCAATAAGTGATATAGGCGATCTCCTCAATGATATACTATAGCAATACACCACACGTACAGCACCTCTGTCAGACCAGTCTTTTTCACAAAGACAAAGCCAACTTCCCCACCCATCCTCCAAAAAGAAGAGAAGAGACAGTAGTGATGTTTTGTGGCGAGCTGTTGAAAATGAGCATATTTTGTCAGCTCTTTGCGTGCTGCTACAGCCAGTTTTGTGAAGCTGTAACAGCAAGGTGCAATGTTTGGGGAACTGAGAGATGAAATAGATGGAAATTTATACCTTTTTTTGTGTTTGTGTGTGTGTGGAGAGGTATGGTTCTAAATGTGTGTGCGCGCATGTTTTTTTGTACATGTATGTGTGTGATGCCTCAGTGTGTCACAGAGTCTCGTCTTTCCCCTTCACTGCGCCCTGACAGCGGTGTCAAACAAGGCCTCATATGATCTGTGTATGTCTTTGAGAATATGTGTGTGTGTGTGTCTGGGTTGATAATGTTTTTATTCTTCTTTCTAACCCTTTTCACCTCAGATCCCTCGGGTGTTCCAGGGTCTTGCCTAATGGACAGTCTCGCCCCACTAAGCTGGCCTTTGGCTCGGGCACTGAGATGGCCCTTTGTTGCTCATGGGTCCTGATTGCGCTGACCTCTGGGCTGGCTTCATGGGAGAAGCAGTGTGGTGGAGGGGGAAGAGGAGAGCAGGGAAAGTGTTTTACGCCCTGCTGCTCACATCTCTCCAGCATTGCCAGTGACTGGCAAAAAGATGGTGTGTTTTGGCAGTGGAGTAAAGAGCTGTTGGCTGCTTGTGTTTCCAAAGCTGCAGGTGGACAGTAGTGGCTACAGATGTATCAATCCTACAAGTCTTACGAGCTAGTTGCACTTTGGCTGCAGTACATTCTATTCTCGAACAAACAACAAACGAACTGTATCAAAAGCAATGTACAGTAAATGGATTATTTGTTGGTTATGGGTTTGGCGTCTTACTCAAGAACATTTAAGCTGCGTTTCGACCAAAGGAACTAGACCCCGGAACTAGGAATCTTTGGAGGAACAGCGTTTCCACCGAAGGGACCAGGGACTAAATTTAGTTCTAGGTTCTTTATTTTACCCCCCAAAAAGTCCCTGCTCGGGGGGTAGTACTTTCCGAAAGTACCTGTACTTTGGGGAGGTGGGGCTTGCCTTGCAGTGAAATTCTGAATGGGCGAGTAGAGGCTACTGGCTTTAACTGGAGAATTTCGGCTGTTTTTCTACGACTGCTCCTCTCTTTTCCACCGTTGTTTGCAAACCAATAAATTACAATCAACAGTCAAATAGCCACACAAGTCTCGTCTGAGATCGTACGTCGGCATTTAATGTATTGCTCGATAATAGCAGCCAGCGTGCAGCGGTGTGTTTACAGCGAACAGCTGACGGAGCTAGGTTAAATACTGGGTCCAAAGTTGTTGTTTTAAGTTTTCATCAGCGAGGAAGTTTTTACACAGAGCTGAAGTCGGTCTCCTACTCTACAAAACAAGCGGAACAGCTGATTACAGCAGGCAATAAAGCTTGTTAAAATCACAACACAGACATGCTGCTGCCAGCTGATCTGCAGCTCTTGTCGGCTAGAAATGTTTTAATAAGTGTTGCGATTATATTTTTGTTTTTATTTCTCTGTGCTGGAGTTATTTTAAGAACTTGGTGATTTTATCCAGTTTGTTATCCACACAAGTCTCGCCGATGTCCGTCTGAGATCGGCATTAAATGTATTGCTTGGAAATAGCTGCCAGCATACAGCGAACAGCTGATTGAGGTAGCCTACGGTAAATACTGGTTCCGAAGTTGTTGTTCATCAGTCAGGAAGTTTTTACACGGAGCCGAAGTTTGCCTCCTCTTCTCCAAAACAGAACAGCTGATTACAGCAGGTAATAAAGCCTTCCTCCGACGCTCAGGCGGACACAAACATGAGTCTGATCTGCAGCTCTTGTTGGTTGGAAATGTAATAACCTTCCAAATTGTCACAATTTTATTTTTGTGTTGCTTTCTCTGTCCTGGAGTTATTTTAAGAACTTTATGGCTTTATCCAGTATGTTATTAAATGTGCACCGAACTTTATCGTGTGTCTCTTCATTATACTCCAAAAATAAAAGCTGCTTTAGTGGTCAAGCATAGCCTATAGTTTTTCATTATATTCTTGTCAAATCTGATGTTCATTTATAAATTTGCTCATGGATAGTGGTTACAAATAATGATGCCTGTGCATCGCTTTTTACGGCGTACAGGCGTACAGGCCTACAGCCTACGTCAGCTGGTTAATTTGCCTACTCTTCGTAGGTCATTGGGCTGAAGGAACCTTTTAGTTCCTTGAAAAGAGATCTGGGGACTGAAAAGTCCACTACGAAACGCGGCTTTAGACACTCTCTCTGGAGCAGATGAGGGTGGAACCAGGAATTACTAGAACTATCTCCTAAGCCATGCCACACTATTTTTATGCTATAACACCCCCTAGTTGCAAGGCTCAGACTGAAGCTTGTTGCCTGTGTTCCATGGAAATTTTTCAGGTGACGCACTGTGACACGTAAAATCAATCTTGTGTAGCTCAAACTGTCTCCGTTTGCATACTTGCGTGGACCATGTTTGTGCCCTAAGCATGAAGTAGCTTCGTTCAAAGACATTTTAAACATCTAATGTAATGGAACAAATATGTAACTACTGTTGTGGCTTCTGAAACTGTTTTTGCACACATGGTGATGGGAACAGAGATTTAAAAATAGGGAACAGGGAGGTTTTGAGTCATGTGATAAAACATTGTTCCACCTTGTTTTGTTTCATAATGAGGAGCTCCTTGTTGGGTTTAACATGGTAAACTGGACTAGTGTAATGCTGCGATACATATTCAAAATGTACAGTGTATTATATTTTTAAATGCTGCCAAACTCCCTCAGTAGCATGGCTGCGGTCACAGAGGAAGAAAGAGTGTATCTACACTTGGAAACAAGTTGTCCCTGTCAACCAGGAAACTCATATTTACGGACTTGAGCCTAACCACATGCTGCTGTTGCCAACAGAGCTATCACACACATAACGATGTGGCTTAATTGGCTGCATTTTTCCGTAACTGCACTACCCGATACATGGCACAGCCACCAGCCAGAGACGGAGATAGAAGCAATGGCAGAACAATGGTTTTGTTTAAAGGGAGAGAAGGAGGAAGAGGAGGGTGAAGCGATGACCTGACCCTCTCTGCTAGATTCCATGTACATCTGTCAATGAGATGTCCACAGCCAAATGTGTAGGAGCCAGTGTTGCACTGTTGCTCCCCTGCTGAGCTTCAGTGTATGGGTGTATATGTGTGAGTGTGTGACGCCATGTGTTAGAGGCAGGCCCACATCAGGGTTCATACAGTCGAGCTAAGCCCAGTGGGAGCTGAAAGCTTAAAGAAGGAAATCCCCCCTGGCTACACACACACACACACACGCACGCGCGCGCGTTCTCTCTCGCTCTCTCTCTCCTCCTGGCACGTCATTAATGAAGCCCATGCTTGTATGTTTGGGGCATATGCAGCTCTCTTGGCCCAACACTACAACTCTGTGTGTGTGTGTGTGTGTGTGTGTGTGTGTGTGTGTGTGTTAGGGAGTGAGACATCTCCCCCTATCACATGGTAATATATTCAGTGGAAGATCTCTGCAGAGGCATAATACTGCCGCTCTCCCCTGTCTGAGCCCATCTGTGATATGTAGAAAGGACATCAGCAGGACAGGTTATTAGCACTGGAATAATGCACACTGTTATTGTTGACGCCACATACTTATTCTCCGAGCAGTATGCCCCCTCACCCCATAACATAAATACGTCCATTGTAGAAAAAGCAGGAATTAAATGAGTGCAATACAATCGATGGCATGTATACTACCCCAGTGAAATGTTGTTATATTGGAGGTGACTCATTAACATCTGATAGACTGAGAATGAGTTTGGGGCTGGACAGTGGGGGGTTAAGGGGATGTTATCCCTCTTGGAAACACAAATTATTGAATTCACCCTACATATGCATTATAGCCTAAAGAGGGAAAAAGTTTTCAAATATTGTCAGCCAACAGGGTTTCTTCTTGCTATAGAGGTGGCGCATACACATATGAATGTAAAAACACATATACCTGTCAGGTGTTGGCAAGTGCTTGAAGAGGCCAGAAGATCAATCTGTCACCTTCAACACGTTCTGGGAAAGAGCTCTGGTAACACGGAGCGTTGTTAACCAAAATAACCTCCCTTAACACAGACACTCTGCAGCAGATGGGTCACTGGGAACAGAAACTTGTGGAGGGGATAAAAAAAAATCCAAGAAGACAAAACTCCCTCTTCCCCCATTTCCCTCTCCTATCAGCTTGGGCAGAGTGAGCAAGAATGTGAAAATGTAATGCCCCCGTGTCAATTTAAAAGTGCACCTCATCGGTTCATGTGCCCATCCACCACTCTCCACCCCCCCCACCCCCTCCACCTTCCCCCTCTCAAGCAGCTCTGTTGCTTTGGTCCAGCTTTGAAGGCCGTTCTTATTACTGGCACAGAGCACAGGTCAGAATGGCAAGCCGGCAGCATACTATTAAAGCCTAATGAAAGAAATCTCTGCAGGGTCTGAGGTCTGCAGCGGCCAGAGGAGGCTGAGCCTCTGCTCATTGTTCTGTTCCTCTCCTCGCTATTCTTTTTTTATTCCTACAGAATAGTGTCTCTATCTCTAAATCTATCTATCTATCTCCACTGTCCCTCTCAGTCATCTTTGGTATTTTCCTTTGTCTTGTTCTCTCTCTTACCAAATCTTTAAGTTTTACTCTACCTGCGTTAGATGATGTTTGCACTCCTATATATTTGTTCAGCTGCCCTCAGAAATGAGCTCTGGGCCCATAAGACAAGGCTTAAGTGTTTCCTCTAATTGCTGTTGCTAAATTGCATGTTGTAAAATTATACTGCAATGGTGGAGATTTTACTATGAAGTCGTTGAATTAAATATATGTTAATTTTTTCAACACATTGTCCCAGTTGACCATCTTATATCTATGCAGGAATCACTCTGATATTAATTGATCCCCACCAGAGAATTGTCTTCATTTATGCCCCCTTGACAGGAAGGCCAGAGGTCAGGGTCACCTACAAAAGTCCGATCCATAGGCTATGTCCTGACATTGGAGATTAAATCCTGGTTCTCACTCTCTATATCCTCTCTTCATGAACTTCAGTACCTCTGTTTGGCACTCACGCTGTAAATTTCTAGCAAAAGTAGTAACAGTAAAAATGAACATGTTGCATTGTCATTTCTGACATACCCTCTGAAAACACATTTGCATTGTCCAAATGTGGTTTACTTTGGTATGCATGCCTTTCTGCAGTCAAGCAGTTCTTAACTATAATGTGACTCATGCAACACTTTCCAGTAACCTGTGTTTGTTTGGTTTGGAAAATAATGGTATTGTTCAGGTAGATGTAGTGAGCTTGTAAAGATTATTGGAATAAGTTGCTCATATAGATGGTTGAATATGATGTAGTCTATAACATGACAGTAGATTAATCTCTTGTGCCTATTCCATATTTATTGGTTCAATCAAATTGATTTTCCAACGTCTTTGAGTGCGAAAAGGTGCTAGTGTGGGAGGTATCACAATCAACAAAAAATTGAGAAATATGATTTAACCCCTTGTTTTGCTGGAACAAAACTGCTCATTTATGTCATAACCAATGCTACATTTTCTTTAGGGGTTATAATGTTAATGTTTTTTAAAAATGTTTTTAAAAGCTCTATTAAGGCATTAAACATTTGTATTTCCCCAGTTTATCTCTTCTCTCTGACTCTTGTACGTTTTTTCACCTTCCTTTCGTCTTGCCGCTGTTGCTTTCGGTCTCTTTCTCTCTGTCTTTCTTTCTCATTATAGTATCACATCCAGTAACCTTTCGGTATCTGGTGCAGTTTGGAGATCACTGAAGAAACAGGAAGTTGTTCAGGAAGTTTGTTGTTTACAGTATATTAGATCAGAAACTAACTCCCTCCCTTTTCCAAGAAATTGTACCGATAATCAGTTCATTGCCAAAAATGTACATGCGTCATTTGTTTATGACTTTGCGTTTTTATTTGTTTTGAACTGAGTTTTAATCCACTAGTCCACCCAATCAAGATTTCATACCATCATACATTTTTATTCTGCATTATTTATCCCCCCCCCCCCCCCCTGCCAAAACCAAGGCTCAGCTGTCCTTGTGCCTTTACACATTGCAAATGAATGCATATCCATGCAAATTCTTAAAAAAGAAAGGCTGAGAATTTGAATATTTTGCTTAAAGCTGCACCCAGGTCGACCCTGCCATTCGGCATTTGAAAGCAGTGTGTCTGTTTGAATACTGAGGATCTCTCTTTGTCATGTTCGCCAGAGGGGCTGGGTGAGCGAACCAGCACCGGCAGGATGGGCAGAGATCGGCCGGGTAGCTGCACACAGACAGACTAATTGGGAAAAGGGGGGTGAGAGGGGGGACGAGGGGTGTTGGTAAGGGTGAGGGAAAAGGTGGGGTATGCAGGAAGGGGGGGAATCCAAGATGACGACAGGGGGTTCAGGAGGGAGGTGAAAGAGGATGGAGGGAACGGGAGAGAAGGGAAGGAAGAGAGGAGGTGATGAAGAGGGCACAAGAGCGTGCGGGAGGAAGAGGTGAAGGAAGGGTGAGTGGAGGCTCTGTGGTTTCCAGCGCTGATGTGTTTGTAGCCCTGCTGACTATGTCATTATACTGTTGAAGCGCTGGCTACAAACCACTGTAGCCTTAAAACCCCATTATACTGCATGTTTGACACATAAGGAAAAGATAGCTTTGCACAAACCAGTTTTCTTGCACTCATTAAAAATATTCAAAGAGGAACTGTTCTCTCTCAACTTTTACCTCCAAGTCTTTACGCACACTTTTGATTCCAACAGAGCAATCATCCGTTGGGGAATACTCATGCACTACTATGCACGGATAGCTTGAGCAAAAAAAAAAAAGAGTCCTCAGAGGCGTGACATTATTAATGTGAAGTTATTATTAAGTCAGCCGTCCAGTGCACAGCGATAGCATTACAGTACGGAGTTGCCATTATATTGGACCATGATAATGATATAATTATAATTAGAGTTGTGACACATGAACCGGGTGGGCTCTTTCAAATACTGTATGTTTGTTTAACAAGGTGTTTGACTTTCAGCATTCCTAAAAAGAACCTGTTATTTGGACTTTAACTACTGTGTGTGCTGACTGAAGCTAAATAAAGCAGTATGACATAAAAATTTGAACTTAAGGTCTACGCACTAGCCTTCTCATGATCATTAAAGTGCACCTCATGGCCTTCCTCAGTGGATAAAGTTTTGCTTAGTTGTCGCAGTTTAGGGATTCAGAAGGGCAGTAGCATCCTGACTTTTGTGGGACCCAAAATTGAAACCCCCTCCCCTAGATTTCCATGAAGGACCAGCAGTGGTTCACCAAATTTGAGCCTAGAGATCACCAGTTTGAATCTCGAGCAAACGTGTAATGCTCTGGCTGTACCCTCATAAAATTTATGCAGTGACATTAATGATGTCAGTTCACAGACCGTGAGATAAAACTATTGACATGGCTGGAGAGGGGTTGTTGGCATGTAAAAAGAACAAAAATAATTCAGTGCTGGTTTGATTCCGTTAATGCCTTGTACACAATAGTTGACCGTGTGTGACACACTGCTCCAGAGCTGAGCATAGTTCATAGTTGAATCCTCATGCAGATGGTTAGCCATACCATGCTGTTTTAGGTGTTTGAATCTGTTTTACTACCTTCCCAGCTTTAATTGATTTCTATTCATTTCCATGTGGTATTAAAAACTCATCTTACAAAGACTTGAGTTATCCATCAAAGTGAACATCTTGTCTGTATTATTTTGGCCTATGTTATTTTTGTGTGGTAATGCATTGGCTTTTCAAATCAGTCTGCACTTGCAATTGCGTTACCAGGAAATAATAAATTAGCTTAGACAAAAAATAAAAGCAGCCACGATGTGCATTGTGATGGATGATACAGTTAAAAAGCACATTCAGATGTCTAAAACAGTACAGCATGCTTTGAAACAGCTGACAGTAATGTAAAGTGTATGTGAATTGTAGTAATGGTCGAACACATGCAAAAACACTGATATAGACCTTTAAAGTCCACTTCTAATATGGGTATACCAGTGGTACGTTTACAAATTTGCCTGCCACCAGCCCTGTATTGAGGGCCCTGGGGGCCAGGCTGCACTGAACTGGGTTGAGTTACACTGGGTAGCGCGCTAGATTGATCTGGCTGCAGTAGCCATGGGAATATAAAGCAGGGCAGGGGCTTAAAGTCTGAGTCCCCCCAGGGAGGAGTCCTCGCTGCATGGGGAGAGGGGTATGAACTGAGCTGCCTCTCCCTCCATCCTTTTCTTCCTTCCTCCCTTTCTTCCTCCCTTTTTCCCTCCCTTCTCCTGCTGTTGTGTCCGTCTGAATACCTCTTCCATCTCTCCTTCCTTATGAATTTCACTCTTGTGAGTCTCTCTGTCTGCCTCTGTCTTTCTCTCTTTCTTTTCCTTTTTGCCTCATAGTTTATTTTCAGCGTTTTGCCCTTTAACTCCATCCTCATTCCTTCGTTCTTTGCATCCACATTTCTCTACAGCACTCCTCGTCCTCTCTCCTCTATATTTGCAAAAATATGGGAAAACGAATATTGCTCATGAAGTTCACACCCAAAATGAAACACCATGGCTGGTGGTGAGTTTAGCATTTAATCTGTTTATAAAGGACACTTTTTTTCAGCCTCATTCGGTCCACTTGCTGTGATCTTAAAAGCTGGTTTTCCCATTTTTAGTGTTAGTGGGTGGCCAAGAGGGAAGGTCCATGTATATGTGTGCTAGTGACAGTCACGCCAAGCCCACAGAGTATGAACTGTCATGTGTCAAATCCCGCAAGTACATGCTGTATGCTTGAACCATATATAATGCAACCCACCACAATTACTTCTAAAGAGTCAGAGTAGAACATTAATAAAAGTGAAGTTTAGGCTTATTTTTTAAGAGTAGAGAAAAGCAAGATTGTTGCCCTGTGCTGCAAAGTTTGTTGCTCTCCCCTGCTGAACCGTGCTATTCTGCAGGGGTACCGGGCTGCTGTGTGCTGTTGTAGTGTTGTGGTGTAGTGATAGCAAGATCGTCCGCTGGGGGAACCCAGAGTATTCTGTCTCACTGAGTGATACCCTTGTCTCCACTCACGATAAACGTGCACACACACACACACACACACACACACACACACACACACACACACACACACACACACACACACACACCAGTGTCTGCCAAGCCCAGTCTTTGCAGCAGATTTCCCCCCCCCCCCCCCCCCCCCCCCCCCCCCCCCC
>NC_060154.1:10051674-10086196 GCF_021292245.1 Micropterus dolomieu
CCCCCCCCTCTCACAAAGCTGCAAATATATTAGCTGCTTCTTTTTCTTTTGTCTTGGGAAAATGGCAAGCGGGGGAGTGTGTGTGTGTGTGGTAGGGGGCTTACTGTACTAAGAGACTGTGGAAGAACAACCCCCCCCCACCCTTCATGCCATTCCTGTCTAGATATCCCCACGGTATAGGGCCCAGCCATGGAGGGAGGGAAGTGGAAAGAGCAATACAGATGCGAAACAAGAGTTATCAGTAATACAGGTATGATGTAGGAAACCGAAAACAGACTGACAGATGAGGAAAAGAAAGATTATGAGTTGCATATCACATACAAGCAGTGTATTTGGTTAAAACTGAAAGGGGTGTTGGAACAGGAACACTGTTGAGCTCAGTATGAAGGGTCGATTCAAGCAAATTACCAAAAAATATATTTTCTCACTTACCCCTAGTGCACCATCGCACCATGCGGATAGTTTTGGTTTTAGTTTTGAGATTTATGTTGGATTTTTATAAAATATACATTTTTAGATATTCCAGTCTCTTTGCATATTGAACTACTTTCATAGTCTGTAGATTATCCAGACTAATGGAGACACTGAGTCCAAAAGGACATGCTGTGAATAAAGTGTAATTTTTTTTTTAATTCTTTGAACACTTCCAATTAAATTCTGTTTTGTCCATTATATTAGGTTGGAGGCAGAAATTTCAGATTAGGATATGTCAAAAAGACCAAAACTATTTGCATGGTTTTGCAGTTGATTTTCTATAGACTGAGTATTTGCTGGTAAGCGTGCTTTAACATACACTATAGCAGTCAGGTTATGTTTCAGCAGTTTCCCTTGAAAGTTTGGATTTTCTTCATACAAAACATTACATTTAGTGATTAGATGTCCCATGGTCGGAAAAGAACAGAAGTTGTCATATTGATGTAAATGTATTAGAGCTAAACCAATTTGTCTGTTAATAAGTTAATCTATTGACAGAAAGATGTGCTACTAGTTTGACTGACAAATGATTAATATTTTCCTTTTTTTCACACTATTTTTTGACATCGAGAAGATGATCAACAGATTATTTGATAATGAATTGATAAGTTGCAGCCCTAAAATATATTACTAAAAATTGGTAGATAAAGAAGGAAGGTAGATCTTATTTTATAAACTGCTGTCTGGACATTTTTATTCTGTTGTCTTTAGCCATTTAATAGACTATAGACTGTATGGCGTCAGCATACCTGAGGTACACAGACTGATGGAGCTTACAATGTGTGTGTTTGTGTGTGTGTGTATGGGTTTATATATGTGTGTGTGTATATGTATATGTATATATATATATGCTATTTCTATGTCACATTATACACACATACAAACACATCACTTCCCACTTGTCCTTTATGAGATCAGAGTCTCTACAGCCCCTAGACTGTCACTCAAACACAGACAACTGATGTGGGCGGGGCTGTGACAACTCTCAAATCTGGCAAGTCAAATGTTTTTATTTGCAGGAAAACCAAGTGTGTGAGTGTGTGTGTGTGTGTGTGTGTGCGTGCGTGCGTGCGTGCGTGCGTGCGTGCACACATGCGTGTCTGTTTGGGTTTGTGTTGCCATATGCAGTGCGCCAGGGAGGGCTCTCTGGAACATATTGGTGTGCGTACATAGTGGTTAATAATAGTAGCAAACGCATACAGCGATGGCAGCTCTGATGTGTGTGACAGTTTTACAGCCGCACACGCCAAGACACAGTCACACATGTACACACACACACACACACACACACACACACACACACACACACGCACACACGCACACACACCCCCACACACACCCACAGCAGAGACAGAGACCTCCTCTGCCACTGAGCCCTCCGTTTTTGTTGAGTTCTCAATTTTATCACAGATTCTGAAAAGTAAAAACAAGCACTTCCCACCCACCCCGACTCGCCTTCCCGCCCCTCTGTATTCTCCATATGTAGGCACATGCACACACACAAACATATAGCCAAGTCAAACTCAGCCACCCGCCCACACACACAAACACATTAACCACCCTCTCACATTGAATGCACGAAGTCCTTGAAGCAGGCAGGCACTCACATACATCATGCACTCAAATGCACAAATACACACAGATACCCTCATTCCTCCTTCTGTCAAAGCTCATTGTTGCTGCTGCTTGCTTGTCTGTGGTGATGGTTGTGTTGTGCTGGGCTGGCAGCTTCAAGTTTTGATAAGGAGGGGCGGTGGGGGATCAGTGACTGCTCCCCGCGGCGAGGTCTTAGCAACAGTAGGCAGCAGCAGCAGCAGAAGACACCCAACCTGTCGTCAGAATCGGTCCCTGGGGGAGGCAGGGAGAGAGAGGTAGAGCGAGAGGTAGACAGTGGGATGCTGGAGCAGCAGCATCACTCTCTGATCGGACATCTCCAATCAGAAAGAAGAGACAGACAGACCTTCGGCTCAGTGGACGAGCTTGGCAGGCAAACCAAGAGAAAGAGAGAGACAGTGAGAGAGGCCAGAGCAGAGCAAACAGCCACCCAGTCCCCAGGATTAGTCTGTGGGTTGGCAGAGCCTGGCCAGAACTGAGAGAGAGGTAGCAGAAAGACAGACGGCAAAAAGGACCTGGTGCCTGGCGCCTACTCTGGGCCAGGTTAGCAGCCAGAGAGGCGAGGACCCAGTACTTGGTGGCTGTGTGGCTGGTCTGGAGTGGCTCACCCATATGGTGCTCCGCTCTGTTCTTGCTCCCTGTCTAAATCCATATGCTGCTGGTGGAAAGGTGCCCCCTCCCTCCCCTCCCCTCTCCTCCCACCTCGCTTCAAAAGCATGCAGACGTGCACCCTCCCCACTCTCCCCCAACTCACAAGGGAGGTGTTGGGAGGTAAAGCCCCGAAGGCTTGTACCCCCTCCTACCTCTTAACCCCTCAGAGCTGCTTAGCCCATTGTCACTACAATCTGCCACCATAGTCTTGGTGTTGCGTGTCCCCTCTCTCTTCTTCTCTCTCTCTCTCTCTCTCTTTCTTTCTCTCTCTTCTTTCGTCTTTTCATCTCCCCTTGGCACCCAATAATCGATGAACTTATTAAGTGCTAATTATTCAAGCTGTGGATAGAGGATCCCTCTCCATCCTTGTAAAAAAAAGGGAACCTTTCCACCCTGTTCTGCCAAATGAAGTGCTTTATAATGCCCATTCATTTGGATTAAATGCATTTAGGCTGCAGTGTTTGGGATGTGAAGACTTTGTCAGATTGCTATCAGCAGCATTTAACATTAATCCTCATTTTGTTCAGCCAGTTGATAGCACCCACTTAGTGGAAGCCCAAGAGATTTTTGTATTGAAATACGCGGTTATTATTTGTTTTTCCCGTGATGTGTGCATCTCTAAAAAGATGTGTATGTGTGTCTCTCTCTGTTCTGGTTTCTCAGGAGGTCCTTCAGACGATACCAAAGTTCTGCTTCCCCTTTGACGTGGAAAGGTATGATTCCTCTCCCTCTCTGCTTCCTTGTTTTTTTAACACTGCAGCTCACTTTAGCCTCCTTCACACTGCGCGCACACACACACGCTGCGCGAACGCACACACACACACACACATGCGCACGCACGCACGCACACACACACACACACACACACACACACACACACACACACAAAGACACACACAAAGACAGACACCAAGCCCTCCTCTCACCTACAGAGACATATGCATTTGAAAAAGGAAATGAGATCATGTGTATTGTGCATCACACATTTGTGTTATGGTGAAATTACCATGATTTATTAACAGTCAAAGTGTAATGATCAGTGTATTTGTGGGTGTGCTTCCAAGTAGCTTCTCTGGTCTTAAACCCCAACAAATCTGCCATTTTTCCACACATAGTCTGTACTGACTGTACCTGTACTGAAGTACACAGCTGTTGGCAAAATAACCCCATAAATGTAAATGCTGGCATGGTGAGGACACCTGATTACGATGGTGATAATGATAACAAGTTTAATTAAGGATGATGCTGATGAGGTCATCGGTGCCCTGCCCACTTAATGTGTCGTACGTACACAGTAGCATGTTAAAGAGTGCATGTGTGTGAAAGAGTCCTGAGTCTAAGGAAGTGTGTTTTCTTCTACGTAATATAGGTCCGATCAGGCCAGCAGCTCTCTGAAAAGTACCGGCCTCTTATTTTAGTATGGAAGATGATATGTTAAAATTCCCATTGTAAAAAGAGAGAGGGGGGGGGGGGGGGGGGGGTCTGTACAGTCTTTACTTAAGCTGAGCTGCTGCCATCTAGTGGCGTAGGGATATACAGAGCTTCTCTGAAATTTACCTTGGGGTAAGAAGGCTTTTTACAGTTTTTCAGGCAACCATAGTGGAAATATGTGACAGATTTAGACCTTGTCTAGAGATTTAACTTGCGGTGAGATTTTATCTGAGAATGAATTTGTTTCTTATCCAGCTAGACCAAATTGTCTTTTGTTATGTTGTGTTTTAAATATACAAGATTTCATATATTTATTGTGCCCTTTTGTATTCAATTGATTGCTAAGTCATTCTGTGCCTTTGGCCATTTTTGAGTGTGTGTCTTTGTACCTTCTGTCCGACCCCAGGGTTTCCCAGAGTCAAGTGGGGCAGAATTTTACCTTTGTGCTGACGGACATTGACGGCAAACAGAGGTTTGGTTTCTGTCGACTCACTCAAGGCTGCCGGGTCTGCATATGTCTGCTCAGGTAACACACACACACACACACACACACACACACACACACACACACACACACACACACACACACACACACACACACACACACACACACACACACACGCGTACAAAAAGACATAACTAAATCATGTTGTGCCTTTCTGTTAAATTCACACTCCAAGGTATATATATTTCTTTGTATTCTTGATTCAAAATCACTGAATCTTATTACAGTCTTCAACACTGGGTATCATACACTTTGTAGTTTTTAAAAGAATGAACATATTCAAATTTAATTCATTAGAAATTAAACAAATTTCAAAAGAGAGACAATTGGATGTGTTAAAAGATATGCGGCATTTCATAAAATCCAGCATATAGCCTTCCACATTTTACTTCCTGAGGAGGAAATAGACTTGTTCAAACACCAGCGTTTTTATTTACTTGTTTAATAAGCTAGACTTGGTCTGTTCTGTCCCTTTACAAATTATCTATGGATGTCTCAGAACAGTTTTATTTTAAAATCTGCATTTATTTCTTAAGTATGATTAAAAAAAATAATTTAAAAGATCTTAAAAGTAAACACAGATTTTTGAGACTGCATTTCCATTCATTCTCACACTTCACACTGAGCTATGCCAGAATAACAAAGTTATAGTCTCATCTGCCCACACAAATATGTTAGTGATGTGCCTATAATTATCCAAAAGTTTAGCAGTTTTTGATATTTCATAGGTGGATTTATCATATCACAGTGTACATAAATGAGTGCACCAAACCCAGGGAAATTGCATGTTCTTTGCATAATTACTATCCAACAAAGGCTATTATCATTTAATTCCCATGTAATTGCATGTTGACACAATGTTTTTACAGATGTAATTACCTTACCATTACAAAGAAGGAGTACCCCAGGGCTAATCTCAGTGGACAGGCTTATGCACTTTAGAATAAACTGAGGAAAATGTACAAAATAAATGCATTATTAATTAATGTATGAACTAACAACAAACTGGAAAAGAAGCACAAAGCCTTTTTCTTTTTCTCTGTTAGTGTAAAGCAAGACTTCTGTAGGTGCTGCTATCGCCTCTGTACGTGTGTGTGTGTGTGTGTGTGTTGGATGTGTGTAGCTGTTGATGGACAGTCGTGGGTTTGTCGCTGCCCTGATGAGCTGCTGTGAAGAACAGTGTCCCTCCTCCCCACACCACCCACCCTTCCCAGCCAGCTTCCATGGCCTTTGTTTTTCTTTTTTCTTCTCTCTCTCTGTCCCTCTTTCTTTCTCTCTCTCTCTCTCTCTTCTCCTCGTTATTCGGCTACTGCCACAGTGCGACAGCAAAGACGCTTGGCCCATAATTATGCATGAAGCTTCACTGCCAATTAGCAGAGGTTCCCCTGTCCCTCTCGCTGAGTTAGACATGCTAATTCATTTGACATATGATGTATAAAATTCATTATGCATTCTGAGTAGTTTGCATGGCTCGCTTCATTTATAATAAAATATCGTATAGAAAGTTGTTAGGTTTTTTGAGGGTTAATTTAAAATTGTTTGTGTGCTCCCCAGTTAGGTTTTTCTTAATTTTTTTGTCCTGATCTTTCTACTTTTCTTATCTTAAGTAGCCCCACTGTGTTGGGCAAAGATAAGTAAAAATATTGCAAAGCATAAAAACCATTTAGATATCTCATCAAAGAAATGTGTAAATTAAGTTCCTGCGTTAAAGGTCCTTGGTCAGACATTTATTTTCTTTGTTTATTATTCTTTAACGTGTTCTCATTTTACCATATTATTTAGGCAAGACAGCAGATTTCTTGGTAACCAAAGAAAAATAAGAAAAACTTGTTGTTTATCTTAAAGAATTATCAATTAAAATGTATCTGGTTAAAATCTAAAGCATGAAGGCCAAGGCCCACTCACTTTTTTGCATTCAGTCTATAATTTCCAATGGATATAAGATAAAAGTAATTAAAACTGTTTGCGTCTCTGTGATTGTTGACGTGCTGGGACCGTAAAATTGTCACCTCTGCTTACAGGAGGAAGTGCCTTAATGAGTAGGACAGTTTTATGTGGACAGCCCTTTGTAGTCTCATTGCTAAAGCCATGGCCGAAAGGGCTATGCTCCCTTTAGGCAAAAAAAACAGAAGAAACAACACACCAAAAAAAATTATAACTTTCTCTATTTTTTTACTGTTATACCCAGTCTTTTCTCATTCTTTGTCTCCCACATTTGAAGGATTTTCTGTTGAACATGTGAGTAAACTGGGCATGAAAAATGTTTGCTCAGTTTTGTTTAATGACTGAGGCTTTAGGATACATTTTAGGGACTGCGTTGCTCCGGTTAGTGGTCACTTAGTGGGTCACAGGAGGACACTTCCTTTCCTGTACTTAACCCTTAACCTGAGAAAGTAAAGGTGTAATGAAATCTTCCACTGAGCCGAAAGTGTACAAAGTGTAAGATGACTTACGATTACAGGTGCCTGTGCATTAAAGGAGATTTAAAACTCATCTAAGGAACAAAAGTAAGTGTCGTGCTAGCACCCAACAGGTAGTTTATGGCAGCAAAAAGGGCTGATATAAGTGCCCTAATATATAAAGTTTTAATCAAGCACCTGAACTACTGAGGTGTAAAAATAAAATGGAGTAGTGTCTACTGTCCAAAGAGATTCAGTAACTGTTGTGTTTTATTTCACTCTAGATTTTTTTCTTCACATTTCAGCTATATTTGTTTTTGTGTGTGAACCTGTACCTAATAGCATAATTGTCAGTTCAATAAAAGGCACTTCCATTGGCCCGTCATCTATTAGATATTTCCGTGCTGTTAGGTGGTCTAAGCCTGGGATGGAGAGCGTGACCGTCTGTGAGTGGGCCGAAGATTAACTGGTTCATTCTTTGAGTACATGGCACTTTGAGAAGACATGTGTTTAAAATGGCAGGAGAGATTGCGGGGCCCCCACGCACTGAGCACTCTAGTGATGGATGCCTCTTTCTCTATCGGAGGATTTGCGAAGCACAAACAGATCTGAGCAATGAACTGTGACGAGTAGGAGTATCTCTCTAAGCTTTCCAAACTTTAACTTTGCATCAACAAAGAGAGGGCGGGGGGGGGGGCTGGGGTGTAAGTAGAGCAAAACAATATATCTTTAAGTTAAAGTCATTTTATTGCATTTGAATAACTCATAAAAACCCATTACCTATTATAGGAAGATGTTAGAAGAATATTGATAATTTGGCTGCCTTCACCAGCGATCATGCGTTTTCCTCTAAAACAAAGGATTTATAGCACCTTGGTGTAGGAGTGTAATGACTGTGAGATGTGAGGCCTGACGGCTGCTCTGACAGCGAGAGTCCTATTTACATCCCCTTCAACTGTGAAAAATGGATTACTGTCCAGAAGCCTGGCTTTTTAAACACAAGGCATACAGGAGGCAGATAATACAAAGGCTTTGTTCTCTCCCTAAGTCATTATGTCAGACTGAACTTTTTGTGTAATTGTTAAATGTAAACTGACCCCATATGCAGATATTTGTGCTGTATTTAGTTTGACGTGGCAGAAATAGGTCTTCAGGTTGGTATCCGGTCAGCATATGAATTAACATACGCGTGTTTGATTTAGTTTCTCCTGTGAGTATGACCTGATTGCGGTAAATCTTCACACAGACGTCAAAATATTGCCACGTTAAGAGGCTGATTGTTTCAGACTAATGGTCACTCAACCTCTCTGATTGGTGCGCTCGGCTGCACTTCTCCGGGAACCCAGCCTGTCATTGGCCCCTTGCGGATTTAGCGATATGAAAATTTGCATTAGGTTCACTTTATTGTTTTCTTGTTGTCTGTTAATTCCAGTCTACAGAGCAGCCAGTGACCCATGCCCTGTAAACTCCTCGGTCTCCAGCCAACTGCCTAAGCAGGACTTCACTGGCTCACACTCTATCAAAGCTTAACTCTTATGAATTTATAATTATATAAGAGACTGCAGATTTAAGATCTTTGTCATTTGAATTAAATTATTTTCTTAATGACTTGTATTTAACACTGTGTTGACTTATTGACAATAAGAAATACTTTTGTGGGCAAGTAAAAATCCACTTTTGATTGATTGGCTCATTTGACCACTAATTTATTTTTCAACCCTTGCGTCCAGGCAAGTTAATGAAGCATTAATGGGAGTTTCTGTTTATTTCATTGCGATGCTAAAAAGTCCTTATCTAGAATCATTATTCATGAAGTGTTCAAAACTGCATGTTAAAACCCCAAACTAAATAAAAATTCAATACCTTGATAGGACACCATGTTTTCATTATTTGATTGCATAACATTAAATCAACTGAGTCCTTGCAGCTTTTATGCCAAAAGAAAATGTTGGCCATCCTCCACCTAGAAAGCAAGTCGACTTGGCCAAGAATATGTCAACTTTGTAAAGAAAGCCATGCTGCAGATGCTTTTAGCTTATGGTGGGTGTACCTAGTGATTAGCTTTAACACAAACACTGCAGTATAAATTATTGTGAGCTTGTTAATGAATTTATTTATGTTACATTAACTGCATAAGGAGAATAATTTTTTTAAATGTGCAGGGCATAAAAAGGAGCTCAGAGAGGGGCAGAAAGAGGAGGTGGAGAAAGGGGGGAGGCAGGAGGCATCTTGGGCTGCATTTTTGTTTAGCCTGTGCATCTGTGAGCAGCATGCTTGTAAACCTTAGCATCCCTCCGCATCACATGAAAGCTATGGTGGTTCTTTGTTAAAGAATCTAAACTCCATTGTTTTTTTGTTTCTCTCATACCTATCCTTCGTGTGGGCTGTGAATTTAACAGAAAGAGCAGACATGACAGGAATTCTAAGCATGCGGAGGGCCCTGGGTACGAAGAATGTCATAATAAGGACTAGATGGCATTTACTTTTTTTTCTCAATGTAACAATGACTCTGTGCTTTGGAGTAGCTGTAGCTGGAATCACAATCCATTATCAATGTCCGGTATGCATTTGATCTTTAAGCAGTAGGTCACTGACAATAGCAGGTACACACACACACACACAGTAATATTGCAAGTCTGTACATAACAAACTTGATGCTGTTTATATTTGTACTGTCCAGCAGATGGTGAAATTATTTATAGACACTGTCATTATTTTCAGGAGACTGAATCTCTCTATATTTATTGTTCTTTTAAATACAGCAGAAGTGCACAATACTGATTCAGCACATCCTAATTGTTTATTGTAGAAGCTTATACAGTTAATAATTGTAATTAATAATGTATTTGTCTCTCTGTCTTGCAGTTATTTACCATGGTTTGAAATCTACTACAAGTTGCTAAATACTCTCGCAGACTACCTAACAAAACAACAGGTAATCATCTCTTTTGGATCTGCCAACTATTTATAATTATATGTACTATACAGTGTGCAGTGTATGTACATTACATGAAAAATAAGATATATTGTGGTTTGATTTGACGGAGAAACAAGCACACAGTTTAGCGTTTTTGAAACTGCACTGTGGTGAAATATTTTCCTCCATTCTGTTCTTCTGTATGCTGCATGTTGCCTTTTGTGTGCAAGTTTTGTTCGCCGTCTTGGGCTCGACTTGGCTCCTGTTGTTAGCAGCAACAATGTTGACATTTCACAGACCAAACGCTGATCTGACACTGGAAGTTATTCCTGATGATTTACTGGAAAACAAATCGTTAAGAAAAAAAAAAAAGAAACCACACACACACACACACACACACACACACACACACACACACACACACACACACACACACACACACACACACAAACATACACACACACACACACACAAACATACACATACACACAAATGTTCGCTCTTCACAAAAGTCTTTTCCCCTGACTATTCACTGTATTGTACTAGCAAAGGGAGGGAAATGTAAAATATGCAACAAACTGGAGAGATATGCAGCATCTAGCGCAGAGGGTGTAGGTGATGTTCCCATGTTTTGACTGAAGAGAGAGGAAGAAGGAGGGAGGCAGAGCAGGGGAGGTATGCAGAGAGCTTTGGGACCGCTTTCAATTGTCACATAGTCACTGCTTCTTCCAAGACCCCTTAGAGAGCAATGATCAGGACAGAGAGCCTTGCTAAAGCAGACAGTCGCAAACACATCACATAAATGTTTAACATACACACACATTTCTGTGATTGAAAGCAATCCAGCAGCATAATCTAATATAGAGAGAGACAGACAAGGAAAATGGGACAGTTTGTGTGTGAGAAAGAGGGAGACAAAAATATTGCTGGAAATCCTGGGTGACTGAAGTGTTAGTGTGCATGATTTGGTTTCTATTTACCCCGCTGTCCGTTCCAGGCGAGAGGGAGATGTTGACAGACGAGGGAAGACAGAAGAGCGATGAGGGTTTAAGGCGAGGGGTAAATGAACTGTTTCCCCGGGCCGTGTTGCTGACCATGCGTGTGAGCATTGAGCCTCTCATGACAGGAGGCTGTTCGATTGCACACACCCCAACAACCCTCCCTCCCGCCCTTCTCCTTCTCTTACTGTATATTGCCGCCCATTCCTCTCTAGTTTCTGTTTCTCTCTGGCGCGCACATGCACACACATACACACTTGCACAAGTGCACATTTCCTCAAACGAGCAACGGCTCGTAGCCAAAACCAAAACAAAGTTCCATGAGAGCGCAAATATATGAATAATCTAAAACAAACAACAATGCCCAACTTTTGAGCTAGTTTAGTTGAAGTATAAGTTGCAAAGTGTTGTCCACATAATTTCTCCAGCTTGTCGCGGAGCTCATAAATGCTGGAAAAATAATCTTGAGGCCTGTTCTGTGGTCAAGCTAGCTCTCTGACAGCTTCTTAAAGCCCCTGTCTTTGGAGTGGGGACCCCTGCTTAATTACTGACAGCCCGCTCTCGGCCGTAAATCTACTCTGCTGGATAATGGGTGTCTGCAGCCCCACACTCAGCCATCTTTTAACTTCACCATTGCTCGTTAAACATATGTCAGTCGGATGTTTGGGAGCCCTTCAGGCCTCGCTGCAGGATTGCCCTCTGGTCTGCAGCAGCGCCCGTCCCAGCACTGTTGTAGAGATTGACACATCAACAAAACAAGTAAATAAAATTCATGTGTCCTATGCTTTTTTTCTTCTTTTGTTGTTTGTTTCTCTCCCCCAGGAAAATGACTTGAATGACATGCTGAATTCTCTCTATGATCTGCCTGTGCCAAAGCCCTTCACGCCAGTCAACCTGAGTGTGGTAGGTATAGATCTCATATTCCCCCTTATCAGAGGCAAGACAGCTCAGAGTAGAGGTAGAAAGAGGGAGAGCGGGACAGGTAGGTTACTGTAGTTGTAGTGTGTTGCATCAGGAGGGAGACTGCAGAAAAGAAGAGGAGATGATGATAGTTGGCTGAAGCAGTTCAAAGTAGAGTGAGAGACGCTTACGAGAAAATGTATAACAAAAAAGAAGGGAGGAATAATGAGAACTAAAATGTAATTGACACAAAGATGAGAGGAGGAGACAAAGATGGCATAAAAATATACTGAAAGAATATAGGGCAGACGGGCAGAAACCGGGAGAGATCGACCAAGTATAGAGGTTGAAATGGACGAGATAAATGAGGGAACAACAGAGCAGACAAAGTAGAGAGCAGGAGGGAGGGTAAGATACACCAGGCAGGAGCAGAGGGCCCAGGACTGACACTCTGTTTGGAAACAAGAAGTGGCGCTAACAGGTTTTTGTTTGATAAGCCAGAGCTGGGCATGTTTAAACTTGAAGGGTACTTTCACAACTCCTCATGTCTCCTGCTTATCAAAAACTGAAATGGCTTAACAAGCACAGGTCCCTCAAAGTCAGCCTGTGTTTGTGTTAACTCTGACACAATCTCTCCTTGTGTGTTTGCAGCACCTACATAAAACACTCACTCTTAAACTGTTTTCACTCCCATAAGCCTCGACTATTTAAGTAGCATGTAATTGTTTTTTAGTGGGACTGCTAGTGTACTGCAAAGGGTTTTGTTCACTAATATCTCGATTTTTGAGTTGCTTTGGCTCCACCCCTAAATGAGACCAAACAGTTTCAGTGTTAGCCTTTGTCCTTGAGGACCACCATTTCTTTTTATGGACCAATTAAACAAGCAACTCTGGGTCCTTTCTGCAGCATAGGTCTCAGAAGGATACACATCTAATTACACAAATTAGAATTTACAACATAACAAGACTAAAATGAGGTAATCAATATATCTCTATGTAGGTTAACAAGGTCAAGATTCTTTGTGATTTATGTATTTGTTGTCAGTTTTGTTTTTTTTATCAGCTGAATACGTGAACAAAATCTTTTCATCTGAATCTCATTGCTTCATTGGAAAAGAAGCCCCGGAGAACAGAGGTGATGGCTTCATCTCTCTTTCTGGAGAAGCCACTAGTTTGATATTTAATTGATGAAGCAGAATTATTCCCTAAAAGAGTGATTTTTGTTTTATCATGGCAGCCAAGAAGAAGGATCATTGTCCCCTTTCATGTGTGAACCCTGTTTTGTTCTCTCTCTCCCTCTCTCATTGTGCAAGAATGAGCAGTTGTATATTGCCACTGGGCAAGTACTGAGAGATCGGCAAAGCAAGGAGCCGGTGAGTGGAGGGGAATGAGTGAACGGCAGAAACAGGAGGAGGGAAGGAGGCTGCTATGAAATATGAAACCGCTGCTGTACTAATCGCATGGGAGCCACGGCTTTCCAATTTGGCCAAATAAGCTGTGCTATCTTTTTAAATATAACAAAAACAAACTATCCTGGGCCTTGGTGTATGTTTCTTCTCCTCTGGAAAACAATCAAACTTTGTAAATGATTAATGCCATTCCACACTGCTATATTCTCTCTCTGAATATCAAAAGTTTTTCCCCTCTCTATGTTTAAAGCAAAGGCAATTGTGCTCAAAAAATCTCCTTGATGCCTTTCCAGTTAACCCACTTTCAATGTTTTTATATAAACATGTCTTCGAAAGAACAAGAAAAAAAGCAGATAAGCAAGCAAACAGCCAATGAAAGCCTGGGTTGAGTTGAGGAGCATGGCTTGTGATTATCACAATACCATGAATTTGTAGACCAACGGGGAAACATTATTTAGCACACAGAACACAGAAGAAGCACACAGAAATAAAGATACTCAGTATACTGTAGTTACTGTATGTATTGTTATGGCGGGGCGTTGTCATGTGCCTCCAATGTATTGCCTCAAGTCCCTGATCTTTTACAATTGCTCTTCTATTCTGTTTCAATTATCCTTTTTCTAGTTATTTTCAGTCGACCGTGAATAGGCTTTCCATCACACGTAGAATTGTTTGCACAGATTAAAGAGCGATGATGTTCAAATCCACTTGTCCAGCAGCTGACAGATTACAGGTGACATAGTATTTAGCTTGATGAAGAGAAAATGGCACAGCAGGACAGAAATACAGTGGAAACAGAATTCATCTGTACCCTCATTGCATACCAACGTTAGAATGAGAGTTTCCCAGGTGAGTTTATTAAGAAGGTATGATAAGAGTATGATTGGAGCAACAGTTACCATATTTTAATGATCTTCTGTCTTTGTTTAATGATTTAACAAATTCTAAGAAGTCCTACAAGTGCCACTAGAAATCCCCTTTTAAATTGAGCTGATGAAAAAATTTACCAGGAAAGTGCATATTCCAGAAAGGAGACGAAAATAAGTGAGGTTTACTGTGAAAGTTTGACTTAAAGTGTAAATCATTTGAATTTACTAATTTAAATATTCTTTCTCTCACAAGCGTTTTGTGTCCTTAGCTATTTGTAGCCATTTTCTATCTCGTGTGTTAATTTGTGCGTAATCATTTTTAGCTAGCTTTTAACTAGCCCAGCACTGCTTTTCACACTTGTCACCACTCAAAATACAGTAGTTGTCATCAGAATAAGCACATTAAAAACATGACATTACTTTGCTGTTTCCCTTTGCACAGCCTTTCAGTTTTGTTTATGTCTTACTTGCTGGATAAAAGAACACAATTTAATTTGACAAAAAAAATCATATTTCTAACACAAAATTAACTTAAAAACAAACTTTAATATGTAGCTTGGCGCTGTTGGAAACATGGTGGAAGAGAGCCTCTACTCAATTCTAACAAATGTGTACACTGCATACCTTTCTTTAGTGCCAATACCTCCACAACTGCCTTGTTTTTTTGTAGATACTTTAAAGTATAATGGCAGTTCTGCAAATTATGCATAAAAATATCAAAGTCACTTACCATAAAGAGAAGGGCTTAGGTGTTGACAAATCAAATGCTTATGCTCATATACCGTATAGTTTGCCCATGAAAAGGAAAACTCAAAAGGCAAAGCCTTGTTTGTTGATTCCAATTTAGTGTTTGTTTGTGTTGTATATCCATCTCCTCTATACTTCCATTCCAACAATGACCCTCCTCTAGGAATATGATGTTTTGTTTACTCGTGATAATTATTTTCACATTTTTCACACTTACTCTCTTAGAGAGTGAAGTATTTTATTTTGTTTTACATTAAACCAAATGTTTCAGTGTCAACCACAGACAAAAAGTAAGTGATGATGTGAGCTGCCATTACTTTTTCTTCATCATTACAGTCTGTTAATCTTTGATTTTCTCAAACACTGTCACTTAAGACTAATTAGCATGAGTGTTTTTTACTGGTGGAAATTGATTTCCACCAATTGAATTCCCATTGCTGAATGAATAGAAAATTTTGAGAAATTTCAGGTTCCAGAACAGTACCGACCAGAAGCTCTTTATGTTATGAAATTTGCTTACAACTAATCATTGTAGTTACTGGTTGCAATGTTTGTTAAATCATTTAGCTATATTCAATTTCATCGATTAGGGTTCAAAATATCAATCAGATTGTTTGGACTTATTTCATGTCACATCAAAACAATTTGTCACGACCCTGCTCAACACCTAAAGCTGATATTTTTCCATTATCGTGGATTTTTAAAATTCCATATTTTTACTGTCTGCCTGTGATGGTGTTCAGTCTTTACTTGTGTTCTCAACTCTATAATCAGAGACATTTTTCTTTCTTGGTGGTGATACTTTTGCTGGGGTTTCTGATTTTGAATGGCTCCTCTTATGTTTGCATACTCTTAATCATGTTGTTGGTTATGTAACATATTACTGTTGAGTTGTCTTCTATGTAAGGAATTTATTAGGCAGGTTCTTTCTTTCAAAGCTCCTTTCAAAGTGCAGATTGTTCCTTAATCGGAACTAGGCCTTTAATGCAGTGCTGTTTTGCATTGTCCACAAATCAAATTAATTCTCAATGATAAAGTGAGACACTGACTGTGTATTAGCCTGACTTTATTTTGTTAGATGATTTGCATAACAAGTAAGTAGTAGTGACAAGGTTAAACACTGTGAAGTCATAGAAAACTAACTTAACTGTAATATTTTACTTTAAATACTGTGTTTGTAGTGTGAGAGAATCCACTCTAGATGCTACAGTGGATTTAAGTGAAGACCTGCAACAGATGGTCGAGTAAATGTCTAGAGAAATGCAGGTGTACTAAAGAGAGTGTGTTTGAGAGACACAATAGTGTGTTTCAGTTGGTGGTTTGTCTACCTGTCTCCAAACAGCACCTCTCTCAGGCCCCTTTGATCTGAACACTGAACCTGCCCTGCTCTCCCAAAGTGAGACAGGCAGCCCTGTGATCCTTTAAACAACCTCTGTGTGTGTGTCTGTGTGGATGCACATGTGCGCACACACGTGCACGTATACTTTCGTCTGTGTGTAGGTGCTCCGCAGGCCTATTTAATGCTTAAATAAAGACTCAGTTTTCCACCGGAGACATCACCCCAGTCTGTGTCTATGGGGAGCTGAGCTGCTACTGAGCTTTCTCTCTTCTGTAGGCCTGATAAAAGCATTGCCACAGTTCAGACACCAGCTCAGCAATTCATATAGACAGAGCTGAAGATGAGCCATAAATCATAGAACAAAGTGAATGGCCTTTTTCCCCCCTCTTCTCCCCATTCTCTTCTGTATGAGTGGTATACTTCACTTGTGACCTTCCCTCCTGCATGTTTGTGTTTTCGCAGCACTCCTACTTCATTGCCCCGGATATCAATGGACTGCCAACTATCCCTGAAAGCGTAAGTATTCATGGAAAAAGAAAAGAAGAGAGACAGAAGGAGAGAAAGAGAGATCCCTCTCTTCTGGAAACATGTCTTCCTCTAATCGTTTTTAATCAGATACACTTGTCACCTTTTGAAATTATTGCACCATCCTCTTGTTTCAGTTTTGTCTCCTGTGGTGCTTGTACTTTTAATGTTGAAGTTCAGTGATTGCCACGGGTATTAGGATTTAAACGGAACACATGTTCTTTGTTGATATTGTATTCAAATTGTAGCGCAAGTTGAGCATCTCCTGTCTTTATGGCAAGCTACACCAGATGAAAACTGTAATTAAGCTGACAAATTTAAGCAACGTTGATTGATATGTTATCTATTTTCTAAACATGACTGTGTCAGATGGCTCAAATGTGTAATTTTAAATTTTTACTGTAAAACTATGTGCAGAGAAGTCCTTTACAGCCAGTATTGTATGTATCTCTATGTCAGACTCTGGCACTCTACCAGTCTGTAGCATAGACAATACATTAGAAGCAAGTTGTGCAAGGACAGTTTGTTATGTACCTGCATATCCTTCTGTTCCTGTCTGTCTCCAGAGGAACCTGACAGAGTACTTTGTGGCTGTGGACGTCAACAACATGCTCCAGCTCTATGCCAGTATGCTGCATGAACGGCGCATCATCATTACCTCAAGCAAGCTTAGCACTGTGAGTCCATTCCTTCCAAGTCATTCTTTCAGCTGCAGTCAGTTATCAGCTCTGCCCTGTCAAGCACAAGGAGAAAATAGGTTAGAAAACTGCTCAAATACTGAAATTGCTTGAAGGATGAGTTTCCTAAACATTTAATTCAAGTTGAGGTGAGGTTTTTAGTCATAAAATGTTAAGCTTTGTGTTTCCAGAATGTCATGTTGGATAATGTAGGGTTCTTTCTCACTTACATCCAAGAGATGCCATAATATGAGAAAATGTTGCTAATTTAGTCACTGTTTTTGGATTCATATCAAATTCAGATACCGATTTGCCCTCCTAAAAAAAGTATATAAGTCAAATGTTGGGAATGTTTCCTAGATTGAACATGATTCACTTCATCAATATTCCAGCAGAATCTCAAACCCTAAGTAGTACGATGAGAATATTTATCTGACATGGCTATGCTACTTTTACAGAGAGAGCTGAACTGATCTCTCTGCCCCCCACCCCCTCCCACCCTCTTTGCCCAGAGGTCCTGCAGTTAGACAGCCGCGCAATCACCACACTCTGACAAACTGTGAAATCCACACTAAAGCTGGATTATATTTGACTGTTTGTCTTATAACTGAAACATATTAATGGCCCAAAAGCCTTAAATTATCCGTTATTACATGTCTTAACTCTCTCACATGATTTAAAGCCCCTTCAGTCTGTCTATATGAGGGAGGAAATCTCTGTGTCTTTCTCCCCCTCGTCCTCCCTCTGTTCCTCATTCCATCCTCCCCCTGTAATCTTTGTGGCTGATGAGGCAGAGCCAAATGTTTATGACAGATGAGATGGGAGAGGGAAGTGATGTCACCCAAGTCCTATCTGTAGAGGAGCTGGTCCTGCCTTGGTATCTACAGGGCTGCAGAACACTAACCAGCCGGAGGGGCCTGTGGTGTTGATGGGTGCTGGAGGGGAACGATTCCCGAGATGTCCCATGGGAGCTATAATCAGGAAGAGCTGTAAAAATTACCCAGCCCTCAGAGAATTTCACCTGTCTCCCCTCAGATCAGGTTGTAGGCTGCACACATTGCTGTGACACAAGGGTTACATGATGTAAATTATCAGACTCTAGGGTGAAGGTGTTTTTCTTTTTAACAGGAAGAAGGGGTGGAGGTGATTTTTGTGTGTGATTTACAGTTTTCTGCAGCTCAGAGACTAATGTCGGCTTGTTTTAAAAAAACAAAAACAAATTTATGCCGACAGGATTTTTTAAGAGCTTGCACGTCAGACCTTTACCTCTGTAAGCCTTTTATCCTCTGCAATTCTTCATCCACTCATCTGTCTATCCATCCATCTTCTTCAGGGAGAGGTGTTTTGGTTTGGTAGTGATATACGTCAGGCACTGTAGTACAAGGTATTTTCACATCTCCACTGGGATTACTAGCAGGCCTGATGTTATTACTGCTCCTGTGATGCGTTATTTTTTGCTGTTAGGCAGACTGACCTTCCAGTTCAAGTGGAAATGGTTGCCATAATTCTTGAAGCCCGCTATCTACTGTAGGTGTACGCATACTTAACTACAACGAGCCCAGCTCATTATCCACACCACTGTCTCGTGATCAAATATCTTAAAAGCTGGGAAATATATAATTAAAGTCAGTTTGTCAAAATGTTTGTTTAAGTCTGTGTTTGCAGTCACTGGATAGACAGGTAATATTTCTATACTCTGCTTGCCACAGATAGAGGATGTATGAGAGAAGTTATTGTTAGTAACATCGTTAGTACCATCCAGCTGCTTTTCACCACCTCCGCCTGTCCAGCCTCTCAGCCAAGCAAAGAGAAACAGGGAATAGAAAGTGGAAAGAGAGAGAGGAAGATACACACACATGCTGCATTTATTCTGCCTGCTCTAGGTGCTGCCTGTGTTAAAGCCCCCGGTGAACCCAGTGTGTCAGTCTGCCGGTACATGGTCGGCGCTTCTTGCAAGCAGCCAACAGCAAAGGAATAAATCATGATCTTACAACAATGCGTCAGTTGACTTATTGCTGTTTCGTGACCGGAGGTGAATGGTACCACTGTTTTAAAAGGCTGGTCGGTGGTGGCGCAGGGGCGGGAGCCAGCCGTGCGTGCAGCCTTGTCATAGGCCTGTATAATAGGACTGCATCGGCCCTTCCTCTAACTAGTCAGTGGGGAGTGCCCCCACCACCATCACCCCACCACCCTCTGTGTCTTTCATCTGCCGAGGCCCCCCAGCTCTCGAGCCCAGCCTCTGCCCTGCATATCGCCCAAACTCACACAGCCCGGCACCGGCTGACAGCAGCCCTCTCATCAGCCTGTCAGGCCTATGCTAACAAGGAGCTATCCATCCACCATGCCCTAGAGTGCCAGCTGTCTCTCTGTTTCCTGCCTTTTCCTCTGTTGTTCCTCTCCTCTCTTTCCCGGACCTCTCTGTCTCTCCACTTTCTCTCTGTCTTAGTTATTCTTCCTCTTTGACATATTATTTTTTGTCCATCTGTCTCTCACTCACGCTGGCTGCACCTCTCTTTCTCTCTGACTTTGCCTCCCTGTTCCTGGGTGTCTTAATGCATCTCTCTGTTGTTGGGCATCTGCAGAACATCGGGACTCCCTCCCCCCTCCTTCCCTTCAATAGACTTATCTCAGACCCATGCCATGTGTCTGACTTAACGTGTGTGTTGTGCCGCTGTGACCGTGTATGTGCATATGTGCACGCTGTGGGTGTTTGTATCTCTTTCACATGCATCTGTTTGTGTGTCTTCTGCACTCACAGGTGTTTGTATCTTATGCCTTATGTCTTTCTGTGAGAGAGTCAGTGACTGTGTGTGTATGTGTGGGAGGCCTGGCGTTAGCTGTTACCTGTGTCGTCCTGTGTGCCCTCTCTCTCTCTCTCCCTGTGCCACTTACTTGTTTGTGGCACACCTGCGTTGTGCTGGGCCTGACACCGGCGTTTGTCAACAGAGGGAGAAGCCGAGCTTGGGTAATTGGTGACTTACTCTGTGCAGGGGTGGGGAGCGGGAAAGGGTAAGACAGCGATGAACCAACAGGAGAAGCGAGGGAGAGGTGGCAATGGACAGAAGGACAGCAGGAGGAGAGGAGGAAAACACAATAAGAAATGAAGAATTAGGATGAAAATTAGGCTGGAAAAGGAGACGATAGGATTGAATTGGAGAGTGCATCGGGACAGAGTTGGAAGGAAAGACTAGTGGAGGGGAAATGAGTGTTTGAGGCTGGTGTGAAGAGGTCAAGAGCGACTCTGTTGATACCATTCCTCCTGTCAAATTGAATCACATTGCCTGCAGCAGCAGCTATTTGTCTCACACTCTGCTCTCACTGTAATTTAACATGTGCGATAGGCTCTCTCATCTAAGACTATGTAAGCAGATGGAATAAGTGTTATGTTCAACAGTAAAAGGGCTAAATCTCCCATCACACTGCCATTTAATATTTGAAAGAGGTGCATGTAGAACTCAACAGAAGCAGTTTCTGTATTTTCTGTCTGTGTTTCATTTCAACATGTCTAGTTGCTCAGGTAAATAGGAATGGTGTGGGAGGAAACATACTGTTTACTGATGGTCTGCAGAGCTCGGAGTCACGGTGTTCTGAGATCTGAGGTCTCTGTTGGCTCCAGCTCTTCACATCACTGTTGAAGGGGTTGGGTCGCTGTTCAGGCATGTTGAGGGACGAGCTCATCTGAATATGATTATGTATGAATATGGAGAGCTGTTTAATGGTTTGTGAGCCGTTAGAAGAGTTGTGGAGCTGTCCACATGTAATCCTGCAGGGGGAAAAAACAACATATTAGCTGGATCTCTATTCCATGCTACATATTAGTTCTAAGCAGGTTTTAAGGATGGGGTGTGTTCACAGTGCAAAAGTGACTCAGTTGTCAAATGACAGTGCTCACAGCTAGAAAATAACCCCCCCACTATAGATGATGATAAAACAGCTTTGTGAACTCAGCAGAAAACAAAACAATTACTATTAAATCTTTGAATAAACATTGTGATGTCTGTTTGTGAAGTTTAATCAGTAGTGACATTTCGAAGTTGCAGCTTGATTGACATCACTGCATTGTTTCATTTCCTGTTAGTATAAATTCTTTTTTTAATACTAACTGCAAAAACAGTACACTAAGACATTTTCTATGTAGTACTTACTGTACTGTATATTATTATGTAGTATGGAATGGCACAAAGCAATTGACTCAAACCCCATTATTGACAAAACTGGTGTGTGACCTCTTGGCTTCGGTTTATTGCTACCTACTTCAAAGTTGCAATGCAAATTTTATCTCTTCACATCACGCTTTCTTCTTTCACCTCCTCTCATCTCTTTATGTCTCTCTGTCTCTCTCGTTGTCTCTGATTCCTTAAGTCCCGTTGAATGGATCTGGGAAAACCAGTGTTAGTGTGGACACTTTTTGTCTCAGCTACAGCGCACTAAGAAAACTCTCAGGGCAGAACCAAAGACCTTGACTGCTTTTTGAAGCAGGCTGTCGCTGTATAATCGGTTAGCTTCTCTCAGAGGAAGGGGCAACACACACACACACGTGTGAGCGCACACACACACACACACACACACACAGTGTGAGAGGCAGGCAGCCCCTCATTACCGGGCAGAGCTCCGGTCCCTGAGGACTGGACCCAGCACCTAATCCTGTATTTGTTCTTGGGGACTGTATCTGTGATTCTCCATTGAATGGAATATTAAGCACCCAGGTCTTTTGTGGAGCGTGTAAGCCATTTGGCTCCACTCATCTATTATTTATCAGCCTGGCAAATATTTTATCAGCCTTAGCCTCTTATGACCCACTCTCATGTGAAGCCCCCCCCCTCCTGTAAAAAAAAAAAAACAAGTCTTTTTTTCCACTTATCTTCCTTTTACTTTTTGCCTCATTCATTTGAAAACCTGAACAAGGACACAAGGATTTGTTTCAGATGAATTAGAGAAGCAAATATGTGAACTATTCCTCAGGAGTTCCCTCCAAGTTTACATATCTCAGGCACACTGCCACTTCTATCGCTTTGGAGATAGCAAATAAAAGAAAACAGAAATCTAGATTTGCTTTATAAATCATTATCTTAGTTTCAGTAACCCCTTCCCCTCTCAGCCAACTCCCCCAAGCCAGCCACCCAGCCTGAGAAGAAGAGAAGCAGAGAGAGAGAGAGACTCCTGTTTTTCCTTTCAACCTAAGAGTAAATCATGCCAGTTGGGGGGCTCACCTTGAGGCCTGGTGGAGATAATTGGAGTTGGTTAGCGAGGTGTTCTGTGCCATTACCTCCTGGTACAAGCGAATGGCTGGGGCTTGTCTCGCACTCCCAGAGGAGGAATACACCCGCCTGTTGGCTCTCCGCTTAGTGTGTGCGTGCGCGCATGTGACGCATGCGCAAATGTGTGTATGTATATCCACGGCCAGATTGCTGACCTCTCTTCATCACAATTTAATGGCCCCTTACCGTCATCGCTTTGGAAAAGGTAGAAGGGGGTGATGGTTTTGATAGTAGCTCTCGCACCAAGTGCTTCACTTTCACACATTAATATTCATAGCATTGATTTATTTTCAGAATTAAAAAAAAACAAACTGTTTGCCAGGGAATTAATCTTGACAGGAGCGTGGCATTGTTGTGTTTTATTTGAAGACGGCAGGCAACAGAAATATGCATATGCTTATACACAGAGCAAGACACCAATTAAATGTTGATTAAGTCTTAACTATTGTGGGACTGGATGTATGAGAGACTGCACAGAGACAATAAGAAAAAAGATCATTGCTTTTTTCCAGCTGATATGAAAAATGAATGCAGTCAAAACAAACATTAATGGAGGGAGGCACATGGACACACGCAAACACACATAGTTTTTGTTGTAAGCTTTTCTGATGTCCGGTCTTGATGTTTGGGTGGATTCAGAGGGCGGGGTCCTTTCTCTTTCTCTGGCAACGGTGGTTTTCAGCCGCCAAGCTTGCCCGCTTTTTGGCCGGTCAATTGTGACACAGTATGTGTCAGTGAGCAGGGGTCTCCTGGTAGTTGCGCGCGCGCGTGTGTGTGATAGTGTGTGTCCGCTTCACACATTGACTGTGAAGCTGCAGCAGTATAACAGCGGCTGCTGCTCCCGGGTCCCGGCGGTATTGGCCTAGCCCGCAGTCTCTCTTGGCTAACTCATGTTTCATTCTTTGGCAATTTGCCCTAATGAAGTCCCACAGGAGCCCCTCAGACCTCTGTTCTCTTTCCATATTTAATCATGTTATTTTAATCTGGGGGATGAGCTAACGCCTCTTTCTCCTGCCGCGTCTCGCTGTGTGTGTGTGTGTGTGTGTGTGTGTGTGTGTGTGTGTGTTGCAGGTCATTACTATAGCTAGATTTTCATGAGATGGGATGTCGAGGGGGATGCTGGCTTTAAGACAATGGTAGACAATGACTTTAATTTTATGTGTAATGTTGGTTTGACAATATAGAGAGCTCCCTTGAAAAGGAATGTCATCTTCATGTGATTGCTTCTCATTATTTGTTAAAAAAGAGCTTATTTTCTCTTTATTTTCTAGGTCATAGTGTTTGGGGTAATTTTGATTTTTATGGCTACTGTCAGCACTGTTTTGGGCTCCTTGTGGTGCTTTTGTGCAGGTCACAGCACAATTCTCACTTTGACATTGAAATTGAAAATTAGTTAAATGTGAACAGTGGGCTTGTATTTGCTCTAATTTGTTATTAATAGTTTTGTGTTCAAAACAGGTTTGAACAGGTGCTTTAAATTATTGTTTAATTATATTATTGCTATAGTAGCGATCTTGCCGTGATGACCCACCACAAGCAAATCAATATGGAAGAAAGTTGGTTTCATGTTCTCTGTGTGTGTAAAGCAAGTGTCTTTTCAATACTCTGCTTTTCACTTCCTCGTCAATCTTTCTCTTCTCTATGGTATACGGTTTAAGACGAGGCTCCTGTCAACTGGTTGATCTCTAGCTTTCAGTCTGTTCTTCTCTTCCTCCAACAATAGCTTGCTGGTCTAGTGTTTATCACAAAAGCTCTAGGCATCTCAGGGAACCATGTTCTTTCTGAGGGCTTTTATTTGTGAGCAAGATTAAAGGCTAACTCAATGAAATCAAACATACAGTGCATTGACACATCAACAATAAACCATCACAACAGCAGCAACCTTGATCAGATTTTAAAAACATTAACAGGATATTGTTTGGAAGGAAATAGAGCTATGGTTCTTAACACTTCTTCTAAAGACTTTAGCAGGGTGGAAACTTGGTTGAATAAGTTATAGAAATGTATTAGAAAGAAAAGAAGATGAGCAGTATATTTAGCTCAAAGTTATTTTACTATATTTAAGTTATTGAAGTTCTTGTTTGAGGGCAATTCTTGATGCTGAAATCGCATAAACCTTCAGTTAAAAAATGTTAACTACCAGTAAACATAAAGCATACAAGGGTATTTTTGTTAGTTTTTCATCTTGGCATGTTGTGTTGAGATTGTCCTCTCACTTCGTTCTCTTTTTGTAGTTAACTGCATGTGTCCACGGTGCGGCCTCTCTGCTCTTTCCTATGTACTGGCAGCACATCTTCATCCCTGTACTGCCCCCGCATCTTCTGGACTACTGCTGGTAAGGCTGACCACCTCTGAAACACACAAACACATACACGATGTTTACACACCCTCCTTTTCGTTCCTGCCACTTTCCCTCCTTCTTTCTCTTACTTTTCAGCCGCCTTTCAACGCACACACACACACATGCACACTCATACACACCTGACTCATAGACACATAAACACTCGCCACGCCACGTGTGCTGGTCATGCACCAAGCTTTGTCGCTAAAACCTCGGTGTAAAAGTGCAGACACGCATGTTCACACATTCTCCCGCCCGTTCTTTAAGTTCTCACGATTCCTCTCATGGTGCGCTTTCTCCTGTGTGGCCCTTCAACATAATGAACGGCCTGGATCACCTTACTCCATATTTCATGCCAGTGCTAGCACCACGCTCTCATCATCTTAACCCTCTCAGGGGTTCATTACCACCCATCCAACGCAAATCCAACAAATCTGAATGGACTTGACTGAAACTGAATGGAGAGCAGAAGTAACAGCTCATCTACAAATCTACATGTGTTCAGGTCAACTACAGATCTATACATATTTTAAAAAATGTTTTTAAAAAAGGCAGTGGGGATGTCAGCTTATGTAAAAGGACTGTTTTATGTCCAATCAGTGCTGATAGCTCAAACAGTACAGTGCTTTACCATAAGGGACACATCAGCTTCAAAAATCTATTCATCACTGACAGTAAAATGTGATTTTCAACACTCTGTGAAGACTCATCATTATCTTATTTAATCATAGGGGTGTCCTCCATGCACTGATTAGATAACTAAATTATATTAGATGCTCTGTGTGTATGTATATGTGCACGTATCTCTGCAAATGAAAGTCAGTACTGTATATTCATGAAACGGAGAAGACTGCCACTAAAGTGCAGAGCTACAGGCCTGCTGTTTGTTTCGCTGTTGGTTTAAGTTGATTACAAGCCTGTGGCTTCTGAATCATTCAGGCCAGGAATACACTGACCCAAAGCCGTCCGATTATTACTGCCTCTGTAAACCTCATTGTAAAATTGTTTCTATTATTTCACTGTTTTTGTTGATTTTATTCATCTTGGTGGATGGGAAACATCCTCTAAGATTCAGCCTTTCCATGGCAGTAACTTTCAATATGAAGATAAATATCACATAAAATAAGAATGACATAATAATTACCATGCAAAGCATATTTTTTGTAGGGTAAAAAGAAAACATCTCACACTTATACTCTTTAGCTTCCTAGGAAGTGCTCTAACTCTTTCTATACTTTCTGAATCTACCATCATGTTAGAGGGAAAACTCTTTATGTTCATTAAATGTCCTACAAAAGCACATATTGTTGTTACTGTTTATATTATTTTTTATCTTTTATAATAGATAGTGGTAGTAATAACAGCTGTAGCATTTCTATTTTCAGTATTTTTCTGTATTGTCTTTCAAGGTAAATTAATGCTTACTGATAGCCGAATGTGGCAGTTTTAGGCTAAATGTACAAAAGCACTCGCACACACATTTGAATTCTTTAAGCCACAAGTCAGGACATCAGAACTACCCATATGCAGAATGAAGGAGAAACATATGCTCTATTTACCTGGTAACTTTAATTGTTAAAAAATTGTCCAGTAGCACCAGATCTATTTGCTTGACCTGCTCACACGCACACGCACACGCACACCAGTTAATCTAATGTTGTTTTCCATTTTGAGAGTCATGGTGGTTCGCTGGAAAATAATTTGAGTCTGATTTTCAGTCAGCATATAACGTTATATGATATTTAATTGGTTTAAAGAACAACGTATGGATGATAATTGCTGCTTATTACGATTACGTGATGTGAATTGAAATATAAATCTTCTGATTAGTTTCAGTGCATTCAATGCACATCTGTTGCATCACAGTAGTTTTCACATAATTTCAGTTGGTAAAATACATTTTACTTAGTCTTAGCTTTTATCAATTTGGAGTATTTAATTAATGTTTTTGTTTTTTCAAATGAATAATTTAGTCTATGGAGTATGATTATTTTAAATAGTTATATTACGGTCAGGTCATAGCCTCACATTGCTAATTTGGTCTGACCAATAATCAAAACCCCTAACAGCATTCACTTTACAATTATAAAAAAAATACAGAGAAAAGAAACACATTTTCACATTAAAGAAGTTATGATTTCTGAAAGAAGTTATGAGTTTATAGCTTGTTAAAAAGCAAGATTAATCTTGAATCAAAATAGCAATTGCATACATTTCTGTCATACTTATCTGTTAATCAAAGAATATCTGCAACATTAATCTTTTTACTTTTTCAGATGGTTGTGTAAAATGTGCTTTTCTAGTTTAGCCTCCATTAATATGGATATTGATATTGCTCACGTTTGTTTTCCTTCCCTCCATCCACAGTGCCCCCATGCCATACTTCGTGGGAGTTCATCTTAGTCTGCTGGAGGTACGTTAGTTAATCTGTGGATATGTGTATGCACATAAATGTGTGTGTTTATATAAATGTACATCATTATACTGTTTGCGCATAACTATATTTGCAAATGAATGTACAGTTGATCAAATCTATCTATCTATCTATCTATCTATCTATCTATCTGTGTGTGTATATATATATATATATATATATATATATATATATATATATATATATATATATATATATATAATATGATATGATGAATTTCAGGGTTCTTGTCAGTGGATAAGCAAATTTTAATTATAATAATAAAGTACATATAGGGAGGATGCTTTACATTTATGTTGTCAGTTCCTAGTTTTTCTTCTCAGTGTATATGGTCAGATAATGCCGCACCTGGTTTGGTGAATTGTGCTCTTAATTTTGATGTAAAATATAAGAAATTTCAGTAAGGCATTTTTTGGCACCTTCAACACATTGAATCAAAAAAATTGACAGAATGTTTTTTCCTCTTTATCTCCCTGTCTTGCTTGTTTGCATTCTTAACCAGAAGTACAAAAGACAGAGAGAGAAAGGCAGAAAAAGTATCTGCAAACAAAGAGCTTTTCTACTTCATTGTTAAACCCTGTGTGTTGGTTGGGGGGTTGGGGGGTTGGGGGGGGTGGCGTCACCAGCACTGCTGTTGTGTGTGAATGCATGTTACAAGCACGCGCACATTTGCACTTGTGTGCAAGTGTTAGTATGTAAGTGTTTGTCTGTGTGCGTAATTGTGCAAATGCATATGTTGTAATGCACATGTGTGTTTGTGGGTGTGCGTTTGTGTGTGATATTTGTCTGACAGTTGTGGCTGTGGCAGTATTTATCACACTCTGCATCCGTGACAGACCCCCTTTCCGCCACTACATAATTAGTCCAGATCAGCATGTGAGCCTCCACTGCACAGGCTGTCACAAAAGTGACAAACTAGAAATTCACACACTGTGCCGCCTCCCCCCCACACCTGCCTGCATCCTGCACCGCACTGAAATAATTGTTGAATTTGTCGCCATCAGGATGCACACAGCACAGCACAGCATCACTGTGTTGTTGTTGATGCATGAGGTTTTGGTGCTGTGGAAAATCTTTGTGCAATCCAAATGTTCTTCTCAGTGCCATTCTTCATTTTGTGAGCATGTGTGTGTTATAGTAAAGATGTTGTAACTTTTTTTTTCTGCCCACCATTTTTCACCACTAATCGTAAAGGAGTGTGATGACAGTGTGGTTTTAAATGCGACCGCTGTGTTTTCCCCTTCCTGACGCTTCAGGGCAGAGTTGACTTTGTCTGCTGGGAAATACACCTGGACCACACTTAGAATTAATTAATGATTTAATGAATAATAATAATAAAATTAACCAAACTATATTCTCAGGCTCTTTTTATTATTTAAAATGTGTAAAACATACATGATTTTACAAATGCTCAAAATTAAACACAGTGAAACGCTAAGAGATGTTGGAAAGCAAAAAACAAATGTGTACACTTTGAGAAATAATGCTTCAATTCCGTTATGTAAAAGCATAAAATATATATTTTTAGAAGAATATTTACATGTGGAGATTTGCTGATTACACTGGACATTTCCTCCTTTAGAGAGTACGCAGTCGATCACTGGAGGATGTGGTCATTCTGAATGTGGACACCAACACCCTGGAGAGCCCCTTTGATGACCTGCACAACCTGCCCAGTGACGTGGTGAGACACACATAAACAAATACACACACTCACGCATGCCTTTCAAAGCTTCTCAACCTTTATTGTCTCATTACACATGACACACAGAAGGTTAATTTCTTCCTCTTTCACGTCGAGTCTCACTTGCATAAACACGTATTCTCGTGTCCTCCAATGTACACAGACACTCACACCCACGTGCACATGCACACAAACACACAAACACACACAGAAAAACACATACATGTGCAGAAACTTGTCAAAGTATAGCTATGTCCCCTCCCCACATCATTAATGACTGCAGTACTTGCTCCTCAGATTGTGGCTGTCTAAAGTAAACTCCCGTCGCGTCGTATGACGCTTGAAGGCGAACAGCATTCCCCGACCATCAGAGGCTTGTGGGAAAATGTGCAACTCCCTTCCCTTCATCTCCATCCATTCTAATCATTATTTCACATAGTCTTGCATTTCTGCCTGCCCACTGGCACGTTTCTGAGAACGCGAGATAGGAGGAGGGAACAAGCCAGAAAAAAGACAAGAAAAGAAAAGGCAGAGATGGGTGATTTTCTAGGGGGAAAGAGTGGGAAGAAGGGGGCCAATTACCAGTGTGGGCAGCCACCTGCCAGCGCATCGTCTCTTTAATTAATGGAGCACTGACGCTGGTCAGTGCAGCAGGAAGCATCACCATGGCGTCAGGGTCACTCGCACATTTACGCACATTCACATACGCACTCTTATATACTCACACACAAACCTGGAGAACAACACACATGCTTGTCTTCTCTGTCTTTGTCGAAGCAGGAATCTGTTTGTTTAGCTGTTTTTCTGGGTGTGTGTATTAAAGCTCCTCTGTGAGATACCGAGGCCCCGCTGAGGCTGCGGACGCATTATTACCCACACTGCTAACAGTATATTCTCAGGTTTCACCGCCTACCGGACTCTCCTGCCCAGTATATAATTCAATCCACTGCCCAGCAGACTCCAAACCATCTCACACTCCCACACTTCTCTGGTTCTCCTGATTTAGCACTGCTCAGCCTACTACGACTGCTAGTGTGCATCTCTGCCATCTCTGCCTCCTTACTACTTTCACTGATCTTTAATACATTTTATACAATTACCTGCCTACCTTTTAGCCTGTTTACCGGCCCTCTTTATTGCCTACCTTACTGCCTGACTGTTCAAGTTTCATGACACCTGTCTGCCTTCTTGTCTCTCTCTCACAGTACCGCCAGCCTGGACGTTTCCTGCACCCGCTGTTCTCATGTTTCTTTGCCTGTGTGCGTGTATGGCTACAGTACCTTATTCTTACTTCCTGCCTGCTTGCTTTTCTGCACACAGGGACTCAAGCCCTAAATTAAATTGCAAACTGAGTTTGTCATAAAAAGGAGTCAGGGCTTTTGAAACGCGACAGAAGCAGAGAGAAAAGCCTTTGTCTTTGCCGTGTGATAAATTAAGTGGCAGGCACAGAGCCTTTTTGCTTTGATCCCCTACTCACCATTTTTCCTGACTAATGACAGAACATAGCCCACATATCATGTCAAATTACACCACCTGAAACGGAAACTTCACTGGCATTAATATATTTATTGCGACAAATTGTTGTTGTTGTTTCTATTCCTATTCCTATTTTTTTCCTGTCTCCTCTCATCTTTTCACCCGGGCTAGTAGATTAATAAGGAAGCGAGCAGGTACTAATTGAGTGGAATTCCAGGTCTCTTGTTAGTTTGCTTGTTAGTGATGAGGACATGCCACATGGCATTTGATGTTTGTGTTTACACACAACAAGATGTTTGAGGCATTGTGCAGGTTGTCAAACAGAGGCCTGAAATCTTGATTAATACCGAGCTGCTGCACGTTGTTTCTCAGCTATGAAAAACACTCTTCATATTTCTCTGTAATTCTCACCTGAACACTGGCTACTTAACACCCAGGCTTTATTCAGTGTGAAACAGAAGCCCTGATACATATGAAGTAATGATTATTCTCACTTTAAAAACCCAGCATCACTTTGTATGAATATATAAAGCATGAAATGGATCAAAACGTAAAGGCCACAGGCGATTTTTGTGCGTATTTTAAGAGAGAAAACAAAGCACTCTGACGTTGATTTAAGCAAAGCTTTAGAGATCCGTCCAATTATCCGGCAATGCAGGCTGTGACAACATGTGGACTCTATTACATGGCTCGGCTGACCAGTGGCCATGTTTTTAGGAGGTTCAGAGTTCACAGTTGTCCTGAATTAGTCGTCCTCTTTCAGACAGGATCCCTGCACCGGCTCCACTAGTGCCCGCCCCTTAATGGTCTTTTCCCGCAACTTCACACATAATATTTTAGATTTATTGACTATTACAAATGCTACCATGCCAGTAGTGGTTCCGTTTAGTAGAAAAAGGAAAGATTTGAATAAGAGAGTAATTGGTAACTGGTCAAAAAAGGATGCAACAATCTATCGAGAATAATTTTTGGCATTTTTTTTAAATTGAAAGCTTCATATGAATCAAAGATCCAGCATTAATTGTACTTTTGTTCTGGATTTGCCTTTTTAAATGTGCAGGGCAAGTTTTGACAGTGGAAATACATATCACATAGATCTCTTTAATTTGTTTAGTTTATCATTTTGCTTTTATATTTATTGAAAGTCAGTCTAAACATTTCCTATTTTAACAAGTGTATTTTGGTATCTTTGTATAAATTTTTTGTTTCTTTATTTTAGTTTGAGCTTTCCGTTTGTTTTCTGTTTTAGATAAACATGTGTATTGTGTATATTTTAAGATTGCCTAAGTTGAACTGAAAGTTTCAATAGTTTTTACACATTAATAAATCATACTAATCTCAGAGAGACTGCGGTTGTGTCAGTAAAATCAATATGTTGACAAGCACTCTGAAAAGAAATACTAAATTAAAAAAAAACTGTAGTTTTTTCCCTGGAAGATCAAGGTATTTTTGTTTCTTTTTCCAAGATCCAGAGTTCCTCTTCCGCACAGAGATTGTGCTGATAAAGTTATAATTGGCTTTTGGTCGGTGGAGCTGTTTACCGTGCTAGTCATTAAAAGTATCCAAGAATAGCAAATTAGGAGTCTGTTAATTCTGAAAACAAACAGTGTGTGACTGAATCAGATTTTTATTTGATCCCGGCAATTGATCTCAAACCAATGACGGAAGAATTTTTTCATGTATTATTCTTTCTGTGCCACATATTCAAGGTGAGGTGCTACAATACAGCTTACATCTTTATTTTCAGATGCTCTGTCTCACATCACAGCCTAATTCCTTCTATTCTCCTCCTCTCTGCCTCTCGCTACTTTGCTGACACCGTGTACCCATACAATCCTAGCCTTCATACATTTGATCATTTGTATTCCCAATAAAGGGGGAAATTTACAGCGTACACTCCTACTTCCTGTATTTCAAGCCTGCATTTGGAGGTTTACAAATGAATGAGGGGGTTGCGGTTGTGTCTGCGCGCCTCTCCTGAGATCACCTGGCACACTTAATCAAACATCGCGGCTTTAATTTGGTGTTCAGTTTCCGATGCTCCCAGAAAACAACATCTACATCATCATCTACAACAGAGTACAGCCGACAGCAGGCAAACCCTTGTACATGCAGATGCACAGACGCACACAGAGACACCTACACATTGTTGGCCAGGAATGTTGATCAATGACATTCAGATCTAGTTCAGGAGTAAACTTTTGCAACTCACAGATTTTTGGTTTGTCCACCAGATTCCCCAATTTTCAGTTTAGATACAGCCAAGTGTCTTTCATTTCAGTGGTGTCTTCCCAGTATAGCGGAGCCACCTACAGTAAAGCCCCTCACATGCTGTACTAACTAGATGGCAGCTCAGTGCTGGGAATGTAGTTGCTCCACCTCAGTTACATACTGTACTTTACAAGAAACGGTCTCGGTGTCTACAGCATATAATAACGAGCTCCAAAGTATTTGAAATTTGTTGTTGTTTTTATTGTTGAGTCTGTACTTTGCCAACTGCAAATTTCGAGATCTGCTTATTTAAAACATTATTTTACGGGTTACGATTGTTTTAAATGTCGCTGAACTGTGCACACACTCTCTCTGCAGTGTTAGCAGCCCTTCATTTACTCGTGTGGAGTTTAAAAGCTGCACTTCATTTTCGCATACTCGTTCTGCTGGCGGTTCACTCTGGATTAGAAGTCAAAAAGGGAGAGGAGCATCACCCACTGCGTTAGTTATTGAAGTGAGAGATGACATTTAGCTGTAGTTAATTATGTATGCAAAACTCAGCCGCTCAGCTGCTATAAGAGGTCAGCTTGACAAAGTAACCCCACACCGGGGAGAGTCTCATGGCAATGAGATAGCCCTATTAAAACACACACACACACACACATATATACAACACACACAGACTTTTTCTCCCCCTTGCTTTCTCACTCTTTTTCATTTCGCCTGACTAATGTATTGTATTGCATGTACTGTAACAGCAGATCAACATACCAAATAACTAAGAATAATATGTCCCACTACATGCCCTAATAGTTTATCTATTTTTTTTTTTACATGTTTATTTCATCACATTGATGATTTAATATTCAGTGAAGTTAATTTTGATTAGAAGACTAGAAATTAGTCCTATGTGCTTAGTTATAAGATATTGTGGTTGACTCACCCCATCCACTTAAGTAATATCCTAATTATTTTGCAGTTTTACCGTAAGACTGAAAATAGAGGTTCATTTATAAGAAATCATAAAATATCTTAAACCATCTTATTTGTATTTGTCTTAATGTGAACAAATGAATGAATGTCATAGATTCCAAGTTGCATGCTCATTGTGTACATGTATGTGTGTGCATGTGTGAGAGTGTTTGATGGTTCTCCATGTGTTTTTGTTCAGATTTGAGTGTGTGTGTGTGTGAGAGAGAGAGAGAGGGAGAGAGATGTGTGTGTATATGTATGTGTGTACAGTTCAGACTGCAGCACATCAAAAGAAAGTGGGAGATTTTCATAACTATTTTTTCTTTGTAGTTCTTTAATTGCGTCCCCATGGCTTTCTTTCCCTGGACAGAATCTTAAACAAAACATTCAAACATTCTTTTTTTGTGAGAAGAAAACTCAACTTTTTATTTTTTTATTTTTTTAACAACAGACAAGTGTCAGGGTCGTTACTTGGGGAGGTGTGTGTGTGTGTGTGTGTGTGTGTGTGTGTATATATGTGTGTGTGTGTGTGTGTATATATATATATATATATGTATATGTATATATATATATATATATATATATATATGTATATATATATATGTATATATATATATGTATATGTATATATGTATATATATATGTATATATGTATATATATATATGTATATGTATATATGTATATATATATG
>NC_060154.1:10088796-10103328 GCF_021292245.1 Micropterus dolomieu
CCAGATAGGCTAATTGCAGACGCCAGACCACGATATCCCGCTAACACTGCAGCTACACAGCTTGATACCTCTGGCCGTTTCTGATTGAAATAGACCTGATCAAAATTTTATTACATTACACAAGAACTGGGGTCATTTAATGGTAGACACAACCTCCAATTTATTCCTCCTTTCATCTTTTCTTTCTTCTCTTCCTGCCCACAAATACTGCTACTACCAATGGCAGCATAAAACGTATTGATATAGTTAATAGAATTTGTTGTAAATGTTCTCTATTGCTTTACAAGCCAGTAAATGAACACACATATCTGACACACACTCTGAACACAGACTGGACGGGTGAAATATGCAGTGTAGTGTTAAATATAATAGGCTGACTGCTTACGAAAAATTTACTTTTAAGTTTACTCTGTTCCTTTTTTGTCAGTTCTGCGTGTGCTGTCAGTTTTCTCAACCCATATTCAGACAGCAAAGTGGTGAAGAAGGTACAACGTTCGTACCTGGAGAGCTCTGGTTTAATCTCTACCCCTGTAGTGCCCATGACCAAATGCTTACCAGCCACAGCCACAGGCACAGTTCTGTAGGTGACAATTTTCCAGACAGAGAGATTAAGCATTTATTTTAGCATTTTTGGCTTATTATATGTTTGTATACAGTATAGCATATACAATAAAAAATGTTAAGTTATTCAATGAGGAATTGCAATTAAACAGTTTTTCATTAATTGAGGTTAACGGTTAAACTTTTAAGTAAAAAAAATCATGATTCAAACCATACTACTGCAGCCCACACTAAACTGCATTACAGTAATCTAGACCTCCTGTGCAACCCAATCAAATGTTGTGCTTTTGTGCTAAGCTGGCACAGCCCACACAGAGATCAGTAGTCCCTCGCTATCTCTGCCTCCTCCTCGCTCTGCCACAGCACAGTCAGACTACTGCTGAGCAGGTGAGGAGAGCCTCTTGACAACTTCCTTCCCAGACTCCCCAGGGCCCGGTGGCCAGGGTGAGTCTTTTGTCATCCTAAAACAAGCTCGGGCCTGCTGCTCCTCCACTCTCGCCTGGAGTCCTGGAGACAGAGCCAGGAGAGGGGGGAAATAATTAAAGACATTTTATGTCAAGAGTCCCTTTCTAGAGGGAGTTCGGGAGAGAGCCAACAGGGGAGGGGAAAACAGGAGGACTGGAAAGAAATAGGAGGAGAGTAAGAAATGGAGGGAGAAGCAGAAAAGCAAGAAGGTGATGGGAGGATAACAGGGGGTGGCAGCGTGGAGAGAGAGGGTAAGAGAGGAAGAGCAAGGATGCGAGTTTCCATTTCCTCTCTGCTGTTCCCGCCCTCTTGCCGCCCCCTGTCCTCTGTTCAATTAGCGAAGCAGCAGGTGCTCCCAGCAGCAAAAGATAAGCTTTGAGGAAAGGCTATAGCTTTCCCCTTTCTTTTCTTTCCTTTTTTGAGATGACCTGCAAATGTGATACTTCACACCCAGAATGGGCTAGCTGTTTCCTCCACCAATTTCAGAGGTGATAATTTAACTTTTACCCCTCCGTCTCTCCCTTTCCCCCCTCTCTGTCTCTCTCTTTCTCCTCCCACATTTTCTCTTTGTTTTCCACCAGGTGTCCTCTCTAAAGAGCAAGCTGAAGAAGCAGTCAACAGCAACAGGAAGTGGTGTGGCGAGGGCCGTCCTGAGAGCGCAGGCCGCTCTTTTTGGATCCTACCGAGATGCCCTCCGATATAAACCCGTAAGCATCCAGTGTCATTCATTAATGCCACTCGTGTTGTGTAATAGTTTGACACATGCATCCAGTGCTTCAGCTAACCTTGTTTAAAGGGTCTGTTCACCCAAATCACAAAAAAACAAATACTTTCTCAATACTGTGAGGACCTCAAACTAAATATCATTAACATCCACTGAGGTGGCAACAGAAAGGCTGATATCTCAAAAACCTAAAACTTAAACCATCTGCATCTCAAGCTAGGTTAGGAAGTAAGATTTTCTTTGTTATTTGGCCAAAATTAACCATTTAAAATCATCTCAGACCTATCGCTCTGCTGGACAGCAAACAAACATGTTTGTGACTACCATGTTTTGACATTGATCATACTCTGTTGGACAGCATTTAAGAACTAGACAACTTGTTGATTAAATATTGAGTATAAAGGCCATAGCTTGTATATGTATTCACAAGCAGAAAAATTTACAGACATGAATATAATAAATTTGCTCTTCAGCATGTGTAGCATGCAGCAGTGATCTCAGTTTGGGTGAGTTGAGTCAAATTTCACTGGAGTCTGGTTAGACTGGGGCAGTTTTGACTGAAGGTAAAAGGTGTGTTTTCAGCTAGAGCGCAGAGCTAAGGTGGGCCTGTCTGAGGCAGTGAAATGTCAGAGGAGCTGAAAAGAGTCAGGACGTTCCCTTTGAAGATCCCTTTTAGCCACCTTTGGTGTTTTACTCTCTTTTACTAAGCCCCCCTAACATTTCTTTTCTGGATCTTTTCTACTTATCAAGTCTGAGTCAGAGCAGAGCAAACTACAGCATGTCCTGTTTGTCAAATAGCGAAGCCTTTGTTCCTTTGGCTTTGAGATTAATTGGACTTTGTGGACTCCCGGAGTCAAGATGCTACATTATTGATGCTGTCTCTCTTTTCTCTGTATACAGACAGTATGTGAACAAACTGCCTCCCCTCTGACACAAGTACCGAGACTCAGTGTATGTGTGTTTGTGTATGTGTGAGCACAACATGCAGTCATTCCTCAGTTCACTCATGCTCATCCCTGTTATCTTTCAGGCAGGATCTGTATAAAAGCCATGGAGTTAACATACATGCACAACTGCACATCTTCCTTCATGTAGACACTGATAATACTCCCTGTGTTCTGATATTTGTGGAATATCACTCTGCTGGTTATTGTTCTGAGCTGAGGCAAAGATCTTCCCAGACGGAGCTGAGCCGAGCAGTGTGGTTCACAGGCCCATATGCCTCGACAGAAGGAGGGATGTGGATGCTTGGTAGGAGTCTTGCTGAGTTGTAAATGAAATGATACTGGAAACTGATAATGAGTTGAAAAGCAATCAGCTGATTAGAACAACATTTCTTAGGTCATCAGTTTCAGCTCACATTGACACTTTCCCCAGGTGCTTCTCGCCTTCACAGAGCAGCAAAGAACCTGAAGTAGCAAATCAAATTAGTTTTCCCCACCAATGATGAAGCCAGGTCAGGTAGGTGAGTGTGCATATTCCATAGCTGTGTGTTCTGAACTATTTAGGGGCAGAATTAGCTGAAGTTCTAATCAAGTAGGCATGTAACCAGTTCAAATCATCCAACCAGATGTGTAAAACACTAGGAAGGGGAGGTCGGGTGCCATCACATAATATTCACACAGAAGTAGTGAAAACTGAGATGCAAATTCTTACACCTTCCATATTCTCATGTATAGCTGATTGATGTAAAGTGTTCACATACACTAGGAGTCCTGTATAAGAACATGACTGTATCAAGGTGGTTTTGGAAAAATGATCATTTTGAAATCCATTTTTAACATTAAAACAAGCGCTGTATATTCAAATACATTTCAAAACAGCTGTATGAATAAACAGCTCGGTTTGGTTTGATTCAGTCACCATAACATACATATAACACACTTTTACAAATTCATATATTTCTACTTAACTGCAACTTCAGTTCCTCCTGGATAAGAACATTCAGAGAACTGCCCACTTGTTTTGACACTTTATCTGCTACAAAGATTAGTTAATTTCTTTTGTATAATTGTTTCTATGTAATGGCTCCCTTAATGCTTCCAAATGCGCTCTAAATAAAGAAGCAGTTTCACAATGCCTTCATATATAATGTACATACATTTCATAAGTTGAGTGTAGATACACTCACAAAGAGAGTCACACTTACATGTACTTTTACGGGACGTAAAAGTAACCCAACACGACCTAAATCAACCACAGAAAAACACATTTAAGGCAACCAAAGCCATGGGATTTGTGAACATGAAGACATACAAACAACTAAATCAAGACCAAAAGAAACAAAGTGAAAAACACAATAGCAACACAACATCCAAGGCTGCAAGGCAGCAAGATCGGCATTCCGTACGCCAGGAGCCTCTCTCTACTGGTGCTGGCACAGGAGCCTTTAACCACTTCATCCCCAGGGCAGGTGCCACCTCATTAAGCAATCAGATGTCACACACCTTGGCAGAACTGGAGAGGACAGAAGTCCTCTAGTGCTGGGCAACTGTGGTGACCCCTTAAAATAGATAAAATGTATGTAGCTCTCTTTCTGTAGTCTTTTAAAGTAGTCCAGTTGGAAGATTCCAGCTGCAGTAGCAGTTTGCAGTAGAACCAAAGGCTTTTGTTGGATACTGATGTGTACACAGAACCCCTTTTAAAGTTGAGTTGTGACATTTTTTCAGTAGCAGTTAGTTGTTAGTCTCGGCATGCTGTTCAGTTTTATTAGATGCAGTATGGTCTGAGGCTGTAGCAGTCACATAGAGAACATTTACAACAAGCTTCTTTCAACTCGGCTTTTACGAGAGAATACGCCTTAAAACCTTTTAGTGATGTAAGTGGAACACTATTCCTGTGATACAATTTGGGCCACTGGTATCGTCCACCCATCCTCAAAAATGGGGTTAGTCTCCGGTGTTGTTAAGTTGTTTTCATGTGCCACACTGTGCTCACAGCCTCAAACAGACAAAGCACATTGTTTTACATCAGAAGAATTTAGAGCATCATGGAAATATGTGAGAATTATGTTAATTATGAGAAAACATGAATTGGAAATGACTGTGGGGCCATGTGTGATTGGCCTGCAGTGGTTCTGTTGTCATCCTCCGTGTCTGTAGCTCACAGGCCAACAGACATGATGTAAGATATAGTAATAATGTGTTCATGTGGAATACTGGGGAGTTTACTGGGACACTGTCTTCTGGTCCGGGGGAGATTGTGTGCACTTCGCCAGGGGAACCGTTTCCTGTTTTGTTTTGTTTTGGGTTTTTTTTTTTACTCTTCCTCCTCCTTCCTTTTCCTTCCTCTTTCCTTCCTGTGTCTCTTTTAGACTCATTTTCTCTTTTCAAGCCCATTTAGCTCACTAATGAAGAAATCAGTTGAAATACTCATTGGTTAGCGAAGACTTTTTACAGTGCATATCAATAAAAGACATGATGTGAGCGCCTTAGTGCTATGACTCGTATTATAAACAACATTGTTTAGTTTAGACCCCCTGCCGTTCAAGGCACCAAACGCATCTGCCGCCGTTCTTGTGGCTCATTTCTGAACTAAGTAAACATGGTGAAAAACAGATTGGTACAAAGAAAAGTGAGCCAGAACTAATTAGTATTAATTGTTTATTTTAATTTTTGCCAAAATGTCTCTGTGGACTCCTCAGGGGGAGCCAATCACGTTCTGTGAGGAGAGCTTTGTGAACCATCGCTCGAGCACCATGAGGAACTTCCTGTCCATGGCTGTCAACCTGCAGCTCTTTAAACAGGTACAAACAGGTGTGTGTGTGTGTGTGTGTGTGTGTGTGTGTGTGTGTGGATCAGAGTAACCTGCATTAACTACTCATTTTGGCGAAGTGTAAGCCGTAAAATTGAACTGACCCTATAAAATGTTTAAAAGATATTTAACTTGCATAAACAAGAACCTTTCCTCATCCCGAGATCATAATTATATATAAGAAAATCTTCTGTCACTTACATGGGGACATTGACAGATGCACAGCTCTATCCTGTAAGACATAGAGAAGCACAAACAGAAAAAGATGACTGAGTGCTTATATTGTAGGTTACCCTGTCCTCTCCCATCAGTGTCAGGTTATTTTTGAGCTGTTTATATTTTTCAGCAGTTTTTTTATTTAGAAGGGTGAAAGTCTACAGATAAAAGTTTTCTCTCAGCACCCCTTCTGCTCAGCGAACTGTCAACTGGGTAAAGTTAGCATTTAGTATCTTGACAGTTCAGTTGTTCAGAGTGAGGGGAAATGGAAAAGAGAGAGGCCTGGGATTATAGGCGGTTATTGACCCCTATATACTGTTTACTGAGGTTATCTCTCAACACACATCTTAATGTCTCTCTGTTTGCTCAGTTTTGCCTCTTGTACAAACAAAACCATGATAAGTCAGGCCTGTAAAAAGTATTTTTACTGTACAAAACCATATCAAGGTTGTCTTCTGTCTTTAACTTGTATGCATGCTTGATTGTGGTCTGAATTTCAACTTGGTCCTCGGAAAATTGAGTATAAAGTATTGTCAACTCCACTGTGGTTATGTGTGTGTTTATGTGTATGTGGGTTAGTGTGCGGGTGTGTGTCGGTGTCTGGGGTGTGTGAGCAGGTATCCTTTATTCATGTGTGGTTACATGAGTTTCCCTTAAAAATCACTCATGTATTCTTAATATGTTTTCCCCCCAAATCCCTTAAGCAACACTAAACTTAGCCGAGTCAGAGCCGGGTGGGGAGACACCTCTGGCTCAGAAGAAAATTTCCTCTCACCCCTTGAATTTTTCCTTGTGCTCTCTGACCCGTGATAGTGTGATTTACCCCCGAGAGTTACAGCACAGCGGCCTTCAATCAGCCTTTTGTTTCTCTGGACACTCTGCCCCGTCTATAATTTTCCCAGGCAGAGCAGATAGCAAGCAGCAGTTCAAAGCATCCTCCCGGCTGGCTCCTGCCTCAGCGGTAGCATTGGGAAACAGGCCCTTATCTCCTCCTCCTCTCCAGCACGGGGGATGGGGTTGAGCTTATCTCCTCCACTCCTCTTTCGGCTAAAGTGAGAGAGGCCAGCAGTCCGCCCTAGCTATGCTCCGGCCATGACCCATATCCGCTCGCAAACAACCAAACAATACTCAACTTGCGTGGCCACACACATGCACACATTCATTTTTGTATACATGAGTTTACACTCGGGGACTGGAGATGTTTGTTTGTTTTTTCCAGTAATTCTACTCCTTGTGTTGTTGTTGATTGCTTTAATACCACCTGTTATTATATTATTATGCACCCATAATCCATTTTTAGTTTATTGCACATTATTTATTGTCCTGTAAGTAGGGCTGTTGTCTAGTAAGTGTTCCTCTAATTGAATAACACAAATAGCATTTGGCAACGTACAGTGAGTAATAAACTTTGGCTGCCGTATATAATGTTGCATTGCTGATATTACAACATACGATAATTATGGACAATTAGGGGTTAACTTTTTACAGTAGCATTCTTTAAAATTTTTATTTAGTTAATTATTTTGTTTGCTTGTTTGTTTTCCCTATTCTTCAGCTAAAGTAAACAGATTCTGCTTTATTTCCCAATGGGATTGTTGATAGAGGGGGGAACCACAGGGTGTCATACGGTCGCTGCAATTTTTAAGCTTGGGTGGTGCAAACAGGTTGGGTTGCTCAACTGTGCAACCAATCAGTGGTGCTAGTCAAGACTGAAACAACATGTTTAGCACATTATTTTATTTATATATAGAAATAATTTATTCACATGCACAGTGTGGGATTTGTCACCTACATGTCAAGAGTACTAGGTCAAACTTGAGCCAAATTTAAACCACATTATTGGAATCGGTAGACCACAACACACATTACACACAGTGAATCACGCATGCATAATGTTGAGGTGTTACCTGAGTTTGAGGTGTTACCATCTCAGCAGGAAATTACTTTTCTGCAGGTGATTTTATTTTCATTCCTTTAAAGCAGCTCTTTTTCTTCATGATCAGCCACAAGTAATTTCAGTTTTATAGGGGGAACAGCACGGAGTTGTTCATGCAAATTCAGCAAAACATCATTAGTACTGTGGGAGCTGGACAGCCTCGTGAACAGAAGGACTGTTGTGTGCTGTCACACGATATTGAAGGCCATCACTTTCAATACCCCTATTTAAATGTATTGTTGTAACAAATGACTTACTGTAAATTGTTTTGAATAAGCACACCTATAAATGGGTCTTAAAATAATCCCTGGCTAAATGTTTGTCTTTTTCTAATCCACACCCATCTAAACTGGATTTGAGTTGCATGTGTAGGAGACAAAAAGCAGAAACAGAAGTCCTTTTATCTTGTTTATCTTAGACACTAAGCCGACCCTAAAATTAATATATGCATACCCATCTCCGAAAATGTCACAGTTCCACCTTCTAAAACACTTCTGTTCTGATCCTGGACGTTTTCCTCTCTGCTCGGTCCACCAGCTCATCCCATGTTCAAAACAGAACAAGTGGGAGAAGTCTTCTAAAAGAATGCGGGGGAAAGCCTGTCAACATTAACCTGCTTCCTATCAACCACCCTCAGCTCCTACACACTTACACATGACAGTGTGTGTATTGTGCTAGCAGAGACTGATTTAATGAAGTCTCTTCCTCTTATTGACAAAACTAAGCCAGACACAGTTTTATTGAGTCTGCAGGGGGACTTGTACTCGGATGATTTACTGCCAGAAGCCTTTGTAGACAATATGCGTCCCATCAATCAATAATCATCCGTCATTCTCCGTATATGAATGTAATAGCCGGGCCATTTATCGAAAGGGGGAAAGGTGTGTACTTGCAAAACCAAATTACTAGATTTCAAATCTGATCGTATGGTTGCTCTGTCCACTCCACTGACTCCATATCCCAGCAGTTACAGTAAGATGGAAAATTTTATTGTAACCAATGCCAAAGATTGATAAAACTAGCTGCCACCTCAATGGCCAAAAGTATAATCAAATGTGATGTGATATAAGATTCCCTTTAAGAAAAACTTATGGCTGCTAGATGCTGGCTGACATTGGGGTCTCAATAGCTCATTTGAAGTCTTCTGATGTGTGTCTCTGTGGCAATGTTGGGTTATGAATTTGTCAATAGATATTAAGGCTTAAAAAGAAAGATCTTTTTCTGTGCCTATTTTTGAATGACATGCATCTGAAAAGTGATAGTGGTTGCCATTTTCTCTCCAGGCTTCCTTCTTTTTGGCCAAATTTAGATTTCCATGCTGTAATAACTAGCGAAGACAGTGGTGAGATGTAAACCCAAATCCAGCTTTCAAAACATCCCCTCAGAAACCTATGAGTGACGGGATTTCTGCTATTTTCCTGAGTGTCTACAGTTTATGGGCTAAAATGCCACAAATGAGACCCAGTCTGCAAGAAAAAAAATTATATTTCCTTTAAGCTCTCCATGTATATCTCTGTAAATGAACCCCTGTAGAGCTCTAATCCCAGTTTTGGCTCCACAATTCCAGAGTTTAAATAAATCTAGACCACTGTGACCGACCCGTGAGTAAGTCAATGTGCTGGTAGCCAGATGGAATAACTCTCTGCTGTCTGCAACTGCAAAAGCAACAAGAAACAAAATGACATGTAGTAATGTCAGTGTGCCTGAATCTCTTCTGCATGTTTTGGCTGGACTTTATATACACATTTTCTGTTTGTTTAGTGAAAGTCAGAACCGAAAAACAATTATTTGAATGTTTATGGGGTAAATGTGTTTTTCACATAATTGGATTAACAAATATTGACAAAATCTGAATACTTTATATTTGAATGAAACTGGTCCTGATGTACTGACCTTAAATTATCGGGGTTTTTTTGAGAACACTTTTTTTTTATGGTCTCTCTCAAAACAAAGAAAATGAGCCCTTGTGTTTGTGTATGTGCACATTTGTTTGCATGCATAGAAGCAAGTTGTTTTTAAGTGTTGGTTTGTGTGTGTGTGTGTGTGTGTGTGTGTGTGTGTGTGAGTGAGAGTGTGTGTGTGTGTGGTGATCACAGTCTGCCATTGTTGAGTAATGTCTAATTAAGGACCACAGTGAGGCAGGTAATCTGGCCGGGGTGAATGAACGGGAGGGTGAGGGGGAGATAAGTGGAGGCTTTGGCTAGGTGATGATTTGGGTTGATTATGTGCACTAATTGGGCCAGCCAAGTAGCGGAGCAGTGGTTGGAACCTGCAGTCTCACCTCTCATTAAAATGATCTAATGATGAGTTTCCAGCTCTTCTGACCAGAGGAGCGGGTGGCCGTGTCGGTCGCTAGTTAGCAGGCTGTCCCCAAGGACAAGCACCCTAAAACAATCTACACTGTTGTTACACAATGGCTACACTTGCAGAGGTGGGAGTAGGCTTGCTACGGTTAAAAAATTATCTGACAATATGTTGCTGTCAAGTATTTGTATTACAAATCATAGTGCACCATTTGTTGTTGCTGTTGTTTTTAAAAATACAAAAGATTCCTTGAATGGTAGGAGGTGTTGATTGTTAATTAATGCAATTGTTAATTAATGCAGTCGTCAGTCAAAATAAATGTTAGCTTCAAATCCAAATGCTTTATATATACTAATTATTTTGAATGACACCATCACTGATTGTTAGCTGCTTTTCCCTCCTACCTTTACACAAATAACCTCTGAAGAGGTTGGAAAAGATGGATTTTAGTTTAAGGTTAAACACAAAGATTTAGAAAAACACACACAAACTAGTAGAAAGTTAGTTTTTCACTGGAAAGTATTATTTCCACGCTGAGATTTGCTGTTATTGTAAGCAATGGGACAGGAAACTAACAGCAACTCGGGGGTCAGTGTGGTTGGGTTTAGCTAATGGAAAACAGTGCACCATGTGTGTGACTGAGTGATCTACATTCACATAATTGTTTTGGTGAAATTCTTCCTGTTTAGAAAGTATTTAGAAAGATGATGTTTAGAATGATTTTTTTTCTTCTAAAAAACTACAGTACAGCAGTCAGTCCCATAACAGCTCTAACAAAAGCTTTAATAATGGGCCAAAATGATGACCAATGTGTTTAAATCTATTTTTGACATAATTTTTGTTTTTTGTTTTTCCTTCCCCTCTCATCATTGTTTTTATTTGGTCATAAATACTCACAATATATTTTTCATGTCTAAAGAATGCTAAAGAATTATTTTTTATTGTGTTAATCACAAATGTTGAGGTATGTGTGTGTCGATGTATGTGTTTGATTGCTTGTACTGCTTGCATAACATATTTATGGGCACGTGTGACCGTGCTCATGAAATGTGTAGCTGTCTTGGCATGTTTATGAGATGGAGTTTTATGCGCTCCATGTTACAAAGGGAGGAAATGAAACTTCCTCATGTCTCAGACAGTGTGCAGCATGTAGTCTGCTGCCCTAATCCCTCACCTGCTCCACATTACCAAATCCCTATTACCTGCAACCCATCTAATCTTGGGATGTAGTTTCTGTCAGGTAGGATTAATAACACCCCACTGTGGCCTGAGTGTTTGAATCTGTGTGTAAGTGTATGTGTATCTGTTTAAGTGTGTCCACAACCCCCCACACCCACCACTCCCTCCCTTCTTTAATAAGCACATCGTAATTTATGGTTGCAGTTCATCGACGGACGGCTGGCCAAATTGAACGCAGGCCGCGGCTTCTCCGACGTGTTTGAAGAAGAGATCACAGAGGGGGGCTTCTGTGGAAGTGAGTAGTGCTAGACCTGTCTATCAATTAGCCACGTTATATTTATTTGCCATATTTCATGCAGTAGTTATTCTGCTATATCTAAGATGTAAAAGCAGTGAACAAAACTAGGAGAAATTGGCACTAAATAAAATGTGTCCACTGCCTAAATAAAATGTCTCTCTCTCTCCAGAACTCTCAAACTATTCAATGGACAGAAAGTCTTCTAAAATAAAGATAAACTGATTAAAAATATGGTAAATTATATGGTACACTGTAGTTTCCTTGTGTATGTTTTAAAACATGTTAATTTTTAAACAATTCTGGAACCTTAACTACTTATTGTTTGAGTCACGTTTGAAGGATGTTTATAATACGTCTCATAAGCCCATCTGACACCACTTAAAGCTCTTTACATACTAATAAATTAAGGAACTGTATTGTCTTTGGAAGAACAGAAGTTATTGATTAAAAATGACAACATTATGCTATAAAGTGACTGTAAAAAAAAATCTGCCTCATGATGAATTGGCTCATTTTTTAAAGATATTTTACATGCATCTTGAGTGTCATTTGTTGTCTTTATTGGAACTGATACAAAGGTTACTTGTAAATCTGATTGAATGTGGCAAGAGAAGATTGACGAGAGAATTAATGTTTTGCCAGGATTGAGGGTTATTACATGTGGTGACTGTGTACAAGACATCAGAAATTTTAAATCCCACAGGAGTGCTCAGACAAATTATATCATTTTGATCAAAACACGTCAGGTTTGATTCATATTTACATGACAAGAAAAAGGAAATGTCATTCAGGTGTTACATCTTAACATCTGTCATATTATTGGGCTTATCAGTTCTGATTCTGACCCAAACCCTCACTGTCATCTCTAATTCTGTTCTCTAAACTTTTGAAAAACCCAGAAAGCCCTCAAAAGTCCTTTATATACAGTTACAAATACTAATTTTACATACAACAATAAATATTTTACTTAGTTATTATTGGTTATATAACAAAAGGGAGAAAAGAAGACATCAAATAATATCTCTATTTATTTCTATTTTACAATCAACCACATTACCAGACACTGTTATTGTGAATATGTCTGTCCTGTTCAATATAGAAATGGTTTGTTCTACAATTTAAAGTGTGTCAAAATGTAATATACATAGTTACATTTGCTTTACAATATTAATACAATGCTATTGAGTGCAAAATGATTAATTCATACTTCTTGTGTTTTATACATCCTTTCAGGTAATTCAAGGTCTTACCAGCAATGGATGCACACTGTAAAGGTATTCGCAGAGTGTCCCGCATATCATACCTAAATGCTTTTATCTATGGATTTTTTTTATGTTTCTCTCATTTTATTCCCAAGTTATATTTAATTGAAAGTGTGATTGACTCGACTCAGTGTTTGAAGTCCTTGCGTTGCCTTTGGAGTGAAGGGGCTGCCTGAATGTACAGACCCGGCAGAGTGTAGTTTGGTGTGTGAAGCGGCGCGTGCAGCAGGACAGTGGAGACAGACAGGGAGGGAGACAGAAGTGATTTGACGTGACAAGACGTCCTCCGACATGACATGTTGATCTGGCAGCAAACACAGGCGTTACTCCGCTGAACCGACCCAAGAACATAGATCTCTCCCTCCTCCTTCATCTCCTGCCTCTTTCGTCCTTTTCTTTTCTTCCCCAATCTCTCTCTCTTTATGTTTCCTCTCTCTCTCCCCCTCTTCTCATCTCTGTCACAGCCCCCCCTCTGTCTCCCTCCCTCTCTCTTTCACTGAGTATCTCTCCCTCACCCACCCTCTCTCCCCATGCCGTCAGCTAAGGCTGAATTAGTTCTCTAGAGTGCTCTTCAAAGGTTTGTTAAAGTTCACATTTCCTGACTGACAGAGATCTATAACAGGGGCCTTCACCTCGGCCCCTCTCCTCTTCTCCCTCTGCAGACTTCTGAAACGCCGTCTGCCATTTACTCTGTTTAGCCGTTTAGCCGATGCTTTGTGCTTACACTAAAGACCAAGCAGAGAAAAGGAGTGAGACGCCAGAAGAGAGATGCAGCAACTCGGAGAGAGAAAAGAAGACAGGCACAGAGAGATATCGGGTGCCACAATGTCAGTCTGCAGAACTGAAAGTAGAAATCAATCACACACAGTCCCTTCCATCGCTTTTAGGCTGCTTCTAAATAAAAAACCTCCTGAATGCTATGAATCATGCAGTTTGTCATGGCTCAGCGATACAATACTTTGTCTGGTGTCACCATTTTTATACTGATGTTGTATTGGAGTACTATTTACAGCTGCAGGGGGAGCTTTGGTTGTGTTTGATATTGAATATTAGCCCGGTGTGACCACTGTGGGTGTTCGGTGATATGGTACGAATAATTATCTCACTATTTGTAAGGATACTTTATACCACAGTATGACATGTACGAAAAAAACCCCTATAAAATAATCCAATTGGTTTTACTTGAGCCACAAATCCTCAATCAATTTGTGTTCTTGCTCTGAATCACTCATGTGAAAATTTGGTGAGATCGTCGCAATATGATTGCAATAGAAGTAGATAAACGATAACATTACTGCCCAGCCCTACCTGTTTGCATATATGAATATTTAATATAAAAAAAGAATTAGTTTGAATGTGAAAATGCCTCTAAATGATAATTTTCTGTTTCTGTTACCTAGAGAGGAGGAGCACTCTTCAACACAGCTGTGACAAAGGTACGTTCTTCTGCAAAACTGCTTAATAGGCATTCACATTAGTGAAGCTTAATGCACTGTTGTCTCCAATATGTATAAATAATTGGATATAAAACATATTAATGTCTGTTTTAGAATTGACAGTGGATGGAATGGGAGCATTGTTCATACCTACTCTATGTTTTATGAGCAGTACAATGTGGTTATGTGCCGTACAATAGGTGGTCAGGGTGCCCTTTCATGTTATCGCCCTCTGTTACTGTGCGAGGCTCTCTTATCCAGCCTTTTGTCTCCGTGTTTTTGCCACAGGGATCAAAGCATTTCTTGATGTTACATGAAACCAGAACAGAATGTTAATGCACCATGTTTTGATTAGTAATCTGTGTGTGTGTGTGTGTGTGTGTGTGTGTGTGTGTGTG